>NC_135811.1:88818331-88893461 GCF_964213995.1 Mustelus asterias
GAATCAGGAAGGGGGTGGGAGGAGCAGGGGGAGGTGGGAGTTGAGTCTTGTGGACGGGCTGAGCTAAGAGACGGCACCAAGGGGGAAACTAGAGAAAAAGCACAATCAGGTTTAAATCACAAGATAGTCTGGGGGAGTTGGTGGACAAGGGGGGGACGAATGAAGCAGCAAGCACAACTAAGTGAATTGTCTCAATGAATAGAATCATAGAATCCCTACAGTGCAGAAAGAGGCCATTTTGTCCATCAAGCCTGCACCGACCACAATCCCACCCAGGTCCTATCCCCATAACCCCACGTATTTATCCTGCTGGTCCCCCTGACACAAATGGGGCAATTTAGCATGGCCAATCCACCTAACCTATTGATGAAGTACATCAATTCCTCAGACTTGTTGGAGATATGGTGGAAGCAGGGGACCAGGGCTTTCTTATGATGTTTGATAGTGGAGAAAAAAGAATTGAGGACAATAATTGTTCTTCAGTTATTGCCTGAATAGCTGACATTGTTAGAGATTGGATGGTATTTTACAAAGATATCAGGGTGAGGCTTTTTTTAAAGGATGAAGGTGATTTTGAAAGTTTCATTGGCATTGTGGTTGGTTTAGATCGAGGAGAATGAAGCTTGATAACACTTGAGGTGTCCCAACCAGATCTGATGGAAGATATAGTCAAACCAGTATTGTAACTGATTGCTCAAATTTATTATCACCCCTTAGATTTGAGGGAGAGAAGATGACGGTATACTGGAATGTCTTTGATGGGACAGACTAAGATTTTGGTAAGGAATCAAAGGTAAGGGGTTGAGAAATTCAACTGCAGAAGTATTATGGCAAATAGTGGACCAAAAACAAATTAATTGGAAAATATAAGTGACTTGAGGGAGAATCCTTCCAGCGCTAGACCAAGAAGGAAGTGGGATCAGAAGAGGCTTGGCTGAGACAGGTGTATTAGCAGAAATAGCCTTCTCTGTGCACAAGGCCATGGGGAGTACAGAGGGAAGGTCAAGGGAATGGCTATGAGCCATTCATGCCAAAGCTGGCATGAAAGGAAAGGTTGACGGAGGACACTGAGCTCAGAAAAAAGAGGATATGGATGGAACTGAGATGGAAATTGCAGTTACCAGGAGCAGGAATTGTTCATGCAGACATTGAAAGTGGGAAGGAAGATGGACATTTCAGTGAGAAATTTGAGATGGGCCTTGGGTAGCTAGTCTAGTGATGGGTATAAAGTGGATGTGAGAGGGTGGAATAGCTTTACCATTAAATAGATGGAGACATCACCCACACAATATCTACATGTTAGGACTTGACAGCGTTGTGGGAATCATCAAAACAACTGGATTGAAAACCAAATTCAAGGTGAAAGGACAGTGTGCAAACACATTTCAGAACAATATTATTTCTCCAATGAATATAATAAACTATTTTTTTTAAGATTGTATAATACCAAAACTTTATTAATTGGCAATCGCACAATTTGTTTTATTTTATCACTTGATACATTGACTTGGGTTTTCACTGAGTCGGGTTGACTTGGGAGCCCTTTAAATATGGCGGCTGGGCCCCCATTCCAGGATTCCCCGGAAAGATTTTGGAAGTGCATTTAAAGGCTGTGGGCCTTTTCACCAGCTGGCTCCATCGCGGAGAAAGGCATGTCCTTCTCTCCATAATTCTTCATCCAGACACACGGAACAGCCATGGGGACCAAATTCACACCTCAATATGCCAACATCTTCATGCACAGGTTCAAACAAGACCTCTTCGCCACACAGGACCATCAACCGATGCTATACACTAGATACATAAGAACATAAGAACATAAGAAATAGGAGCAGGAGTAGGCCATCTAGCCCCTCGAGCCTGCCCCGCCATTCAATAAGATCATGGCTGATCTGACGTGGATCAGTACCACTTACCCGCCTGATCCCCATAACCCTTAATTCCCTTACCGATCAGGAATCCATCCATCCGCGCTTTAAACATATTCAGCGAGGTAGCCTCCACCACCTCAGTGGGCAGAGAATTCCAGAGATTCACCACCCTCTGGGAGAAGAAGTTCCTCCTCAACTCTGTCTTAAGCCGACCCCCCTTTATTTTGAGGCTGTGTCCTCTAGTTTTAACTTCCTTACTAAGTGGAAAGAATCTCTCCGCCTCTACCCTATCCAGCCCCCGCATTATCTTATAAGTCTCCATAAGATCCCCCCTCATCCTTCTAAACTCCAACGAGTACAAACCCAATCTCCTCAGCCTCTCCTCATAATCCAAACCCCTCATCTCCGGTATCAACCTGGTGAACCTTCTCTGCACTCCCTCCAATGCCAATATATCCTTCCTCATATAAGGGGACCAATACTGCACACAGTATTCCAGCTGCGGCCTCACCAATGCCCTGTACAGGTGCATCAAGACATCCCTGCTTTTATATTCTATCCCCCTCGCGATATAGGCCAACATCCCATTTGCCTTCTTGATCACCTGTTGTACCTGCAGACTGGGCTTTTGCGTCTCATGCACAAGGACCCCCAGGTCCATTTGCACGGTAGCATGTTTTAATTTGTTTCCATTGAGATAGTAATCCCATTTGTTATTATTTCCTCCAAAGTGTATAACCTCGCATTTATCAACGTTATACTCCATTTGCCATATCCTCGCCCACTTACTCAGCCTGTCCAAATCTCTCTGCAGATCTTCTCCGTCCTCCACACGATTCACTTTTCCACTTATCTTTGTGTCGTCTGCAAACTTCGTTACCCTACACTCCGTCCCCTCCTCCAGATCATCTATATAAATGGTAAATAGTTGCGGCCCGAGTACCGATCCCTGCGGCACGCCACTAGTTACCTTCCTCCAACCGGAAAAACACCCATTTATTCCGACTCTTTGCTTCCTGTCGGATAGCCAGTCCCCAATCCACTTTAACACACTACCCCCAACTCCGTGTGCCCTAATCTTCTTCAGCAGCCTTTTATGGGGCACCTTATCAAACGCCTTTTGGAAATCCAAAAACACCGCATCCACCGGTTCCCCTCCATCAACCGCCCTAGTCACATCTTCATAAAAATCCAACATGTTCGTCAAGCACGACTTTCCCCTCATGAATCCATGCTGCGTCTGATTGATCGAACCATTTCTATCCAGATGCCCTGCTATCTCCTCTTTAATAATGGATTCCAGCATTTTCCCTACTACAGACGTTAAGCTGACCGGCCTATAGTTACCCGCCTTTTGTCTCCTTCCTTTTTTAAACAGCGGCGTAACATTAGCCGTTTTCCAATCAACCGGCACTACCCCAGAATGCAACGAGTTTTGATAAATAATCACTAACGCATCCACTATTACCTCTGACATTTCTTTCAATACCCTGGGATGCATTCCATCTGGACCCGGGGACTTGTCCACCTTCAGTCCCATTAGTCTACCCAGCACTGCCTCTCTGGTAACATTAATTGTATTAAGTATTTCCCCTGCTGCCAACCCTCTATCGTTAATATTTGGCAAACTATTTGTGTCCTCCACCGTGAAGACCGACACAAAAAACTTATTTAAAGACTCAGCCATATCCTCATTTCCCACTATTAACTCCCCCCTCTCGTCCTCCAAGGGTCCAACATTCACTCTAGCCACTCTATTCCTTTTTATATATTTATAAAAACTTTTACTATCATTTTTTATATTAATTGCTAGTCTAGCTTCATAGTCTATCCTTCCTTTCTTTATCGCTTTCTTAGTCTCTCTTTGTTGTTTCTTAAATTTTTCCCAATCACTTGTTTCTCCACTATTTTTGGCCACTCTGTACGCAGCTGTTTTTATTTTAATACTCTCCTTTATTTCCTTCGTTATCCACGGCTGGTTCTCCCTTTTCTTACAATCCTTGTTTTTTGCTGGAATATATTTTTGCTGAGAACTGAAAAGGATCTCCTTAAAAATCCTCCACTGTTCCTCAGCTATCCTACCTGCCAGCCTGCTCTCCCAGTCTACCTTAGCCAATTCATCCCTCATCCTATCATATTTCCCTCTGTTCAAATAGAGGACACTGGTTTGGGACCAAACTTTCTCCTCTTCCATCTGAATCAGAAATTCGACCATATTGTGGTCACTAGACCCAAGAGGGTCCTTCACAATAAGATCCTTAATTCTACCTACCTCGTTACACAATACCAGATCCAAAATAGCTCGTTCCCTCGTCGGTTCCGTAACATGCTGTTCAAGGAAACTATCCCGACAGCATTCTAAGAACTCTTCCTCCATTCCACCCTTACCGACTTGAGTCTGCCAGTCAATGTGCATGTTGAAGTCCCCCATGATTATTGCCGTTCCGTTTTTACACGCATCCCTTATCTGCTTGTTTATAGCCCTCCCTACCTCAACATTATTATTTGGGGGCCTATATACCACACCTACTAGTGTCTTTCTCCCTCTACTATTCCTCATCTCTACCCATAATGATTCCACGTTTTGTTCCTCAGAGCCTATGTCATCCGTCAGTACTACCCTGATATTATCTCTTATTAATAGCACGACCCCACCACCTTTTCCTTCCTGTCTATTCTTCCTAAACGCCTGATACCCCTGGATATTCATCTCCCAGTCCTGGTCACCTTTCAGCCACGTTTCTGTAATGGCCACCAGATCGTACCCACTTGTGCTGATTTGCACCATCAACTCATTTACCTTGTTCCGAATGCTTCGTGCATTCAGGCAAAGTGTCCTTATTCCAGCTTTTATCTGGACCCGCTTTGATGAGTCGCGAACACCCTCTCCCTCTACTCCCTTATCTAAATTACCGCCTTCATTCACTTGCACCCTCTCCTCTACCATTAATTTTGTAATTCCCCTTACCCCTGCATCCTCCCCCCCATCAATTAGTTCCTTGATCCTAGTCAACTCTTCTAGCTCCCCTCCCCCCAACCTATCTAGTTTAAATTCTCCCCAGTAGCCTTAGCCAACCTACCGGCCAGGATATTGTTCCCCCTGTGATTCAAGTTCCACCCGTTTTTTGTATACAGATCACCCCTGCCCCTAAAGAGGTCCCAATGGTCCAGGAACCTGAATCCCTGCCCCCTGCACCAGTCCCTCAGCCACACATTCATCTTCCACCTCACTCCATTCCTGCCCTCACCTTCCCGTGGCTCAGGCAGTAATCCTGAGATTACTACCTTTGCTTTCCTCTTTCTCAGCTGTCTCCCTAATTCCCTGTACTCCCTTTTCATGACCCCTTCTCCCTTCCTACCCACATCAGCGGTACCAATATGTACCGCTACCTCAGGCTCCTCTCCCTCCCACCTCAGGATTTCCGGGACGCGACTAGCGACATCCTGGATCCCGGCCCCAGGGAGGCAGACCACCATGCGAGACTCCCGCCTACCTCCGCAGAAACGCCTGTCTGTCCCCTTCACCACCGAGTCCCCGATTAATACCGCCTTCCTCCTCTTTTCCTTAGCCCTCTGAGTTACAGGGCTGGACCCCACTCCGGAGACACGGCCACTGCTGCTTCCCCCAGGCGGGCTGTCCCCCCGAGCAGTACTCAAGCAGGAGTACTTGTTGTGCAGGGGCAAATCCACCGGGGTGCTCTCAACCACCCTAGCCTTACCCTTCCTGGCCGTCACCCACTTGGCCTCCTCCCGTGGCCCTGGTGTGACCACCTGATGATAGCTCTTGTCTATCACCTCCTCATTCTCCCTCACCAGCCTAAGATCCTCGAGCTGCAGTTCCAGCTCCCTAACACGGTCCCTCAGGAACCGCAGCTGGACACACCCCTCACAGATGTGGATGTCCGGGAGGCCAGATGCCTCCAGGACCTCCCACATCCTACACTGGGAACAACACACTGGTTTCACACTCATACTGAACACTTTATGTCAAGTAAGACAGTGAAAAGTTAATAAGAATGTAAGGAAACAAAAACTCACCCCTGCTCGTCCAAGCCCTGTGAGCCAAAGCCCTGACAGCTCACTTAACTTCCCACTCACTCTGCTGCCCGCTACGATGCTGCCCACTGTATACTTTGGTGCGCTTTTAAACCCTCCAAAAACTTCCCCAGGCCTCTCCTGGACCTACTTCCGGTTTTGAAAAAAACCTCCGATTTTAAACCCAAAATTAACTGAAAAAATAAATTATTAATTAAAGTCAGAAAACCAACTCTCTTACCCTCAGCCTGCTCCTGGGAACGATGAAGCTGAACCTCCAAGGTAAGCCCTTTTTAAACCCTCCAAAAACTTCCCCAGGCCTCTCCTGGGCCTACTTCCGGTTTTGAAAAAAACCTCCGATTTTAAACCCAAAATTAACTGAAAAAATAAATAATTAATTAAAGTCAGAAAACCAACTCTCTTACCCTCAGCCTGCTCCTGGGAACAATGAAGCTGAACCTACATCGATGACATTTTCTTCCTTTGGACTCATGGCGAACAATTACAGAAACAACTATATGATGACATCAACAAGTTCCATCCCACCATCAGACTCACCATGGACTACTCTCCGGAATCAGTTGCATTCTTGGACACACGCATCTCCATCAAGGACAGTCACCTCAGCACTTCACTGTACCACAAGCCCATCGGATAACCTCATGATGCTCCACTTCTCCAGCTTCCACCCTAAACACGTTAAAGAAGCCATCCCCTACCGACAAGCCCTCCATATACACAAGATCTGCTCAGATGAGGAGGATCATAATAGACACCTCCAGACGCTGAAAGATGCCCTCATAAGAACAGGATATGGCGCTCGACTCATCGATCGACAGTTCTGATGTGCCACAGCGAAAAACCGCACCGACCTCCTCAGAAGACAAACACGGGACACGGTGGACAGAGTACCCTTCATCGTCCAGTACTTCCCTGGAGAAGCTACGACATCTTCTCCATAGCCTTCAACATGTCATCAATGAAGACGAACATCTCGCCAAGGCCATCTCCATACCCCCACTTCTTGCCTTCAAACAACCCCACAACAACAAACAGACCATTGTCCGCAGCAAACTACCCAGCCTTTAGGAGAACAGTGACCACGACACCACACAACCCTGCCACAGCAACCTCTGCAAGATGTGCCGGATCATCGACACAGATGCCATCATCTCCCGTGAGCACACCATCCACCAGGTACACGGTACATACTCTTGCAACTCGGCCAACGTTGTCTCCCTGATATGTTGCAGGAAAGGATGTCCCAAGGCATGGTACATTGGGGGAGACCATGCAGACACTACGACAACGGATGAATGAACACCGCTCGACAATCACCAGCCAGGAGTGTTCTCTTCCTGTTGGGGAACACTTCAGCAGTCACGGGCATTCAGCCTCTGATCTTCGGGTAAGCGTTCTCCAAGGCGGCCTTCACGACACACGACAATGCAGAATCACTGAGCAGAAACTGATAGCCAAGTTCCACACACATGAGGACGGCCTCAACCGGGATCTAGAGTTCATGTCACACTATCTGTAACCCCCACGACTTGCCTGGGCTTGCAAAATCTCACTAACTGTCCTGGCTGGAGACAATACACATCTCATTAACCTGTGCTTCACCCTCTCTCCACTCACATTGTCTGTACCTTTAAGACTTGATTACCTGTAAAGACTCACATTCCAATCATTATCTTGTAAATTGAGTTTGTATCTATATATACCCTGTTTGTGAACAGACCTCCCACTCACCTGATGAAGGGGCAGTGCTCCGAAAGCTTGTGGCTTGTGCTACCAAATAAACCTGTTGGACTTTAACCTGGTGTTGTGAAGCTTCTTACTTAAATTGGACAACACAGAGACAGGTCATTTGCTCCAATGCACCTCTGTGATGTTTGTGCTCCACACTAGCCTCCTTCAATGTAGTTTCCAAGCCATTCAATTAAGTTTTTTATTACCAAGGCATAACCCTCAAATAGCTTGCTCCATGACTCTGAAGGAATGTCAGTACTCAGCTACGGGTTTGGTTGTCAAAAGCTATATGCCCAGCATGGTACTAAAACTTCAGTATTCTAAAACTATCATTACTGAATAAACAATGGTTATTATTGATTTATCCATTTGTATGAACAAGGGCAGGAACTATTAAGTCATAAAACAATAGGAAAACTATCAAATAAAACAAATGCACAGCATGAACTTTCTGCAAAGCTGATAAATTTTCCAAAATGACAGAAAGCTGGATGCCCAAGAGTTAAAATGCAACAATTTTTGCTTTAAAATTCATGATTATTCACTTTTTTAACTTAATTCTTTTACAGGATTTGCAGTTTCTGACCTGAATTATAACACCTTTTATATATATTATCAAGTCTAACTGGCATATTATTATCGTTATTCAGTTTGCAATAAATTTGTTGTTTTAACACAATACTAATGTGGGCGCGGCTTCGAACACAATTGAGATTGTAAAAGGGACTCTCACAACTTCTTACACTGGGACCACTCTGCGTTCTAATATCCGTGTGGTCGGGGATTCAAATATTGCTGCTTTCTCATCCTTTTAAAGGAAACATTCTTCCTGAAATATGATATTAAACATTTTGTATGCTGCACTCTTTGTAAGCTTGTACTAATTTGCTTCGAATATTTCAATAAAAATATCCATTACTACAATACAGACTATCCTCTCACCCATATGAGTCATGTCACAGGAGACCTGCTTGACCTTCTTAAGGCTAACATTAGTTTGGAATCTATTACAATGAAACCTACATTATTTTCTCGCGATGTATCCTGATGTTTGACAAGACAGGATTTTACATGTTCCATTACATAGCTTGTTATTTTTTTTAAAAAACTGTTATCCTTCTTTGGTGGATTAATTCCTCTTTTGTGATTTTTCTCATATTTAATTGACATGCGGAATATAGTGTCGAGTCATAGAGGTGTACAGCACAGAAAAAGGCCCTTCAGCCCATCACATCTGTGCTGGTCAAAGACAAACCACCTGACTATTCTGATCCCATTCCCCAGCATTTGGCCCATAGTCTTGTGTGCCTTGGCATCGCAAGTGAACATCTAAATACTTCTTAAATGTTATGGCGATCTCTGCTCCACCATCTTTTCAGGCATTGAGTTCCAGACTCCCACCACCCCTTTGTGTGAAAAAGGTTTTCCTCACATCCCATCTAAACCTCCTGCCCCTGACATTAAATCTACGTCCCTGGTCATTGACCCCTCCACCAAAGGGAAACGTTTCTTCCCGTCTATCTACGCCCCTCATAATTTTATACATCTCAAACATGTTCCCCCCCCCCCCATCAGTCTCCTCTGCCCCAAGAAAAACAACCTGAGACTATCCATTCTCTCTTCATGACTAAAGCGCTCCAAAATTTGGAAATCTGACAATTTCTATTACATCCTTGCCATTAAGACAGATAGTGGAGATTACATTGTCTTGAATAAACTCCACAACCCATGTTGCCATGGTTTTTTGTTCTGACTTCAAAATAACTTTAGTGAGGTCTATGAGTTGGACCTGCTGGAATATGAGCTCCCGAATAGAAACTGTTCATTCCTTCAATGACTTCATGTAAAAAAATAAAGTTGCTTCCATGGTCATTCCTGGAGGGTTGTCTGAGACAGTACGTTGTGAACATGTTGACAAACTATCATAGAAAGGCTTGAACTGTTTTAACAATGACTAAGCAGAACTGCAAATTTCAGATCAAATGCTTCTTTCCCTTAATTTAAACATATCTCATCCGAAATATGGTGAAAGCTTTTTAAAGTTTATTTATTAGCGTCACAAGTAGGCTTACATTAACACGGCAATGAAGTTACTTTGAAAACCCCCAGTCGCCACACTCTGGCGCCTGTTCGGGTACACTGAGGGAGAATTTAGCATGGCCAATCCATCTAACCAGCATGTCTTTTGGACTGTGGGAGGAAACCAGAGCACCCGGAGGAAACCCATGCAGACACAGGGAGAGCAGGCTCCGCACGGACAGCCACCCAAGCCGGGAATAAAACCCTGGGTCCCTGGTGCTGTTGTGGCAGTAGTGCTAACCACTGTGCCACCGTGCCACCCTGTGGGAACCCCAGTATTCACCATGGTGTTACAGAATTGTGCCAATATTGTTTCATGTTCTTTGTTGTTGTTGATAGTAGCTGCAATCAGCAGGAGGGACTTTCCATTCCCACTTTCGGTGGGTGAGATCGGCGACGGGAGTGGAAAATCCCACGAGAGAGCCAAGATGCGATTTATGTGGCGGGTTTTCCTGTAGCAATAGTTCCCCTCCCCCCACCAATGATGCAACGAGAATCCTGACATTCAACATCGAGAACCCCATTACAATAAATTAACATCTCATTATTAGGTCTCTATACCGAATAATTCCAGCCCCAACTCCCCCATTACATAACCCATTGACGTCAGCGTGAAGGCAAGCTAGCATCAATCATGACCGATCTCCCACACGTGTATCTGGTGAGCAAAAGTGGTCAGTTGAGTTCAGGTGAGTGCCTTGCTCAGTGGGAGGAGGTTCTTGCCCACCAGCATTGCCCCCTGGCACTGACTGGGACCGTCGCTTTGCACTGCACCTAGCACTGCCTGGGAAACCTGGGCAGTGCTGGGGGCAGTGCCAGGGGAAGTGCCCAGGGGGCAGTGCATGGGGGCTGTGCTGGAAAGCAGTGTGAGGGGGGTTGGTGGGGGGGGGGGGGGGTGTTCCGTGGTTCTGTGGGGGTGGCGAGGGCTGGGGTTCCGTCAAGGTGGTGGTGTTTGTGGGGGTGCGGGTGTGTGGGGTTCAGGGGAGAGGTGTATTTTTAATTTTTTGTACCGGGGTACCCTTTGACAAAGGATTTTTAAAATCCTAAATTGCTGGTGGGAGTGGGCTCCAGATTACGTTGTGGGACCCACCACTTTGCTTCTTTTTGGCTTTCAACCGAACAATACGATGATGAAAGCTGCCATTGGGGGCCAACTGGCTTCCTTGCTGTTTTTCCCGCCCGCTGAACCACTCTCCAAAGATTTGAAAAATTCCACCCACTATTTTTCCAGGAAATAGGGACTGAGGAATAATGTACTCAAAGAAACCCACTGCTGCAGAAGACATTTCCAATAAAAGGCAGTTGGATTGTAATGGCTGCTCTGGTGCCTCTCTGAAAGGCCCAGTTCTGAATTTGCCTTAGCTTTGCTTTGAGAGAGGACTTCACGCCACTCCTCACTCTTGCTGATTAATTATCTTCACAATATTAAGAGCTTCTTATCCATTCATTATTTCTTCGCTTTGTGACAGAGTGTAATGACTTGGCTGAGTGCATGAATGCTGACTTGACCATAGATCATTGTGTTTGGATGTTATCCTGGGACTGTCAGCATTGAAAACCTCTTGTCTTTTCTGTTATTACAAATGTAGATACAATACCTCTCTTACTTCGCCAAAGTCCCGATAGATGGATGTGCAGCCTCATTGGAATAACTTCAATGAGGTCCATGGGTTGGACCTGCGGGAATATGAGCTCCCTAATTGAGGCCTGTTAAAGCTGTCCAATCAGGGAGCTCTACAGAGACATATAATGTGGAATGTCCGGGTCACCGCCGCTCGAGGTGAGTACTCTGTCCTGGAATCATAGAATCTTAGATTCCCTACAGTGCAGAAGGAAGCCATTCGGCCCATCGAGCCTGCACCAACAATAATCCCATCCAGGCCCTCGACCCGTAACCCCACACATTTGCCCCACTAATCTCCCTGACATAAGGGACAATTTAGTATGGCCAATCAACCTAACCCACACATCTTTGGACTGTGGGAGGAAACCAGAGCACCCAGAGGAAACCCATGCAGACATGGGGAGAATGTGCAAACACAGTCACCCAAGGCTCGAAATGGTCCCTGATGCTATGAGGCAGCAGTGTTAAACACTGTGCCACTGTGCAGCCCTGGGAAGAACCTGTCTGAGTATTGCAAACCATTGTAAATAAATCAGTTTTGGTGAAGGGACTCCAGCCTCTCTGAAGTTATTTCACTCATTGTAATATTTAAATTGCTAACCCATCTCCTGAGAGTGGGCTGGTTTCTTGCACTCCCTCCCCTTGTCTCACCTCTGTTAAAACTGGAAGTCAGTGGGGTCAGGGTGGGAATTCACATACTTTCCACCCAACGCAAGCCCACCTGTGCTTTAGGCTGGAACTACCCCCACTGCTTTCATGGATTTAAATCGCATGTGTTTCTGTATTCCTTTACCATTGGGAAGGTGGGAGGGTTTAGGATTTTGATTGGCTTGGATCCTGGCCAAGTTAAGATGTGAGTGTCTCACCTCTCCATGTATAAAACTGGATCGAGCTTTGTAAAAGAAGCAGATTCAACAAAAAGGAAAACTCAAGGCTCCAAATTGTGATCTCTCAGCACCTATCTACTCAAATCAACAGCAAAAGTCTTCAGTCATTGGATTAAATGCTTGTTTGGGGAAAAAAACACTTTAAAAAAAAATCTTTTTATGATAAGACTATATGATGATTGTGTAAAAGGATTTTTTTTAAAAAAGTAGATTAAATCTAGAACTTTCTACTTACTTCTTTATTCTGCAGTGTGGTTGGTAAGAAAACTGAAACAATAAACAAGTCCAGACTCGTTTTGCACCTCGAAGCCAATGCAGATGTTCAGTCGCAAGAGAACACAAAAAAACCTTAATGATAAGCTACAATATCTCTTGTTAAAAGAACACCTTTCAGGTGTTGTGCAAGGCTATCATTATCTTGTTCTTCTACAATCTATGCTCTGTAATGCAAATGTTATCTCAAAGAGAAGGAAACTGTGGAAGGAGTTAATGACTTTTTTAAGTCTATTTTTGTCCATTGGGTTTAGAAGAGTGAGAGGCGGCTTGATCGAAACCATTAAGCTCCTGAGGGGAGAGGATGTCTCCTCTTGTCGGAGAATTTAGAACCAGGGGTCGCTGTTTAAAAATAAGGAATCGCTCATTTAAGATGGAGGTGAGGAGAATTCTTTTCTCTCAATAGGCCATGAGTCTCTGGAACTCTTTTTCTCAGGCAGTGGAAGTAGAGTTTTTTGGGCGGGATTTTCCAGCCACGCTCGCTCTGAAACCGGAAAATCCCACCCAAGGTCAAAAGACCTTTCCATGGTCCGCCCCTCGCCCACTATGATTCCCATGGCGGATGGAACGAGAAAATTCACATCTTTGAATATTTATAAGGCAGAGCAAGATAGATTAATGATTAACAAGGGCGGGGGGGGGGGGGGGCGGGGGGGTTGCTGTGAAGTTACCAGGGGTAGGCAGGAATGTGGGATTGAGGTTACGATCAGTTCAACCACCATCTTGTTGAATGGAAGAGCAGGCTCGAGGGACTGTGTGGCCTACTCCTGCTCCTAATTTGTATGTCCATATGTTGTGGGGAGTTTGTGAGCCCAGTTGGCTCGATGGTTAGAGTGTGATGCAGAATGACACCAACAGCATAGGTTAAATCCCCTTACTGTCTTTGGTAGTTCATGGAGTCCCTACCTCCTCGCTTTGCTCCACACTTGAGGAGTGGAGCCCCTCAAGTTATGAGTACCTAAAATGTCTCCCTGATGGAGAGAGATGCCTATAGTCCTTCGGGATTGTGGCCAAATGCATGCATTGTCTATTGCAAAAAACAGGTTGATAACACAAGAAAGGGCTTCTACCCCCACATAACATTCTATGAAATAAAATTCAATAACGATGGAGTCAAATAATATGCTGTGTCAAATAAACCTTAAAATGCTGCAGTTGCTGGAAATCTGCACAGAACTTGAAGTCCGTATTCTCAGACTTTTGTTTCTTTTTCCTGATGAAGAAGGTAGAAGAGAGAATGTCTGGGGTGCGTGTGGTCCTTGATTATGCTGGCTGCTTTCCTGAGGCAGCGGGAAGTGTAGACAGAGTCAATGAACGGGAGGCTGGTTTACGTGATGGACTGGGCTATGCTCACAATCCTTTGTAGTTTTTTGCAGTCTTCGTCAGAGCAGGAGCCATACCAACCTGTGATGTAACCAGAAAGGATGCTTTCTATGGTGCATCTGCAAAAATTGGCAAGAGTCGTAGAGGACATGCCTTAGCCTCCGGAAAAAGTAGTTGGTGCGAACTAGTCTGAATAATGTCAACCATGAAATTATTATTCATTGTTGTAAAAACCCATCTGGTTCACTAACGCCCTTTAGAGAAAGAAATCTGCCATCCTTACATGGTCTGGCCTACATGTGACTCCAGATCCACAGCAATGTGCACTCCCTCTGAATGTCCAGGTAAACCACTCAGTTCAAGGACAATGAGAGGTGGGCAACAAATGTTGGCCTTGCCAATGAAGCCCACATCCCATGAAAGTGTTTAAAAAGTGGAACTGGGAGTGTGAGTAGGCACATATGACTAGAGAGCATTTTCCAAATAAGATACTGGAAGGCCAGGACGACATCTGAAAATGAAGAGAAGAGTTTTGCAGGAAATTTACTGCTGTGCAGGCAATCAGTGCATCGAGAAAAGGTCTGGCTGGTGGGTGCACAGGCTTTACATGTGACAAGGTTCAGGCCATGGGATTTCTGGAGTAACTGAAGTTCATGAAGGGTAAAAGCATGTGGAAAGCAGTCGAGAAATCAATCCGCAAGTTATTGAAAGTACAAATGAAAATTTCAGCAGCTTGAGAAGGTAGATCATAAACAAACATAGTTCCAGGGTGCAAGTGTTGGTTATCTGTAGTCAAAGAAAACATGAAGATTGAGCACCATGAAGTTTGGCATGAGTGACTGAACGGGGCATATTCAAACAATCTGGCTGGAACTCTACCACCTTGCCCGCCATGGAATCGGCAAGGGTCTGACAACGGAAATCTCCCTTGACCTTGGGCGGGAATTTCCAGTCTCAATTTTACTGACTTTAAGCTGACCAACCCAGGACTGAACGTTATAAATGCACTATGGGATTTTACAGCCTTGCTTGTCCCGAAACCGTAAAATCTCGCCCGAGGTCAATGGACCTTACCGTGTCAGGCGGGCTGGTAAAATTCCAGCCTATGATTAGACATAGAATTCATTCTAGTTGCTGGGCTCCATTTCATGTTCTATCACTGAATGTCGAGCCTTAAAATTGAGGAATTATTTGGAAGGGTATACCTTTCTCTTATTCTTCCTCTGTTTCTCTGTTCCACTGAACGGATAAAGGGCCAGGAGGTGATCTGCCATCAGCGGACCATCAGTGCCTCTCAGTAATTGTCGACTGGGGGGAGGGGGAGAGTCTTCGAGCCTCCTTCTTTGCCTTATTAGTTTTCAGGAAGTGCCCGCTCCCGTACAATGCCTCCCGTTGATTGCACAAGTTTTTGAAGCAATAATTTGCAATATTGAAAATGGAAGAAAAGTTGATTTGTGCTGTATTGTGGCAGAGCACACTGATGTAAAAGAGGGTCTGCTTTCGCACACCACCTCAATGCCATTTCTGTGTTTCAATTCTTTTGCCAATGAGTTGATCATTCATAGGGCGGGATTTTCTGACTGCGCTCGCCCCAAGGTTGGAAAATCCTGCCCAAGGTTAATGGAACTTTGTAAGGCCCATGTACCGCCCGCAAAAAACTCCCGTGGCGTACAGGACGGTAAAATTCCCTGCTGTTGATTATGGAGTCAGTTAAGATGGCACGGTGACACAGGGGTTAGCACTGCTGCCTCACAGCGCCAGAGACCCGGGTTCAATTCTCAGCTTGGATCAGTGTGTGGAGCTTGTACATTTTCCCTGTGTCTGCGTGGGTTTCCTCCGGGTGCTCCGGTTTCCTCCCACATTCCAAAGGTGTGCGAGTCAGGTTAATTGGCCATGCTAAATTGACCCTAGTTTCAGGGGGATTAGCAGGGTTAATATGTGGGGTTATATGGGGAGAGGGTAGGATTGTTGTCGGTGCAGACTCGATGGGCTGAATGCCTCCTTCTGTACTGCAGGAATTCTATGATTCTAAGAGTTATTATGCTGTTGCAAGGGGTAGGTTCTTGGGTCACATCACAGGAATCGTAGCGGGTGGGACACCGATCATGCAATGGTCCGTTGACCTTGGGTGGGATTTTCCAGTCTTGGGGTGAGCTTGGCCGGAAAATCCCACCCACATAGTCTAGCAATAATACCAATAGGCCATCGTCTCTCTACCTTGGCAAATGACACAGCGACAATAGCAAAAATACCTGCTTAAATAAATATGTTTAAAGCAGAATTTTCTTCCAAATTGAATAATGCAAGCCTTCCAAAGTGTACCACTCTTTGAATGAATCATTTGTTTTGAGCTGTGCATTAAGAAACATGCAGCTATTATGTCCGGTTAAGAAGCATTACAAAATTTAAGAGCTTTCTTTCGAGTTGTTCTCCACAAGTCCATTCTCTCCATGGTTACATCCGTTTTGTAAGAGGGAGGTCGTGCCTTACAAATTTGGTGGAGTTTTTTGAGGAAGTGACAAAAACGGTTGACGAAGGAAGAGCCGTGGATGTCATCTATATGGATTTCAGTAAGGCATTTGACAAAGTCCCTCATGGCAGGTTGGTTAAGAAGGTTAAGGCTCATGGGATACAAGGAGAGGTGGCTAGATGGGTAGAAAACTGGCTTGGCCACAGGAGACAGAGGGTAACAGTCGAAGGGTCTTTTTCCGGCTGGAGGTCTGTGACCAGTGGTGTTCCGCAGGGCTCTGTACTGGGACCTCTGCTATTTGTGATATATATAAATGATTTGGAAGAAGGTGTAACTGGTGTTATCAGCAAGTTTGCAGATGACACGAAAATGGCTGGATTTGCGGATAGCGATGAACATTGTCAGACAATACAGCAGGATATAGATAGGCGGGAAAATTGGGCGGAGAAATGGCAGATGGAATTTAATCCAGATAAATGCGAAGTGATGCATTTTGGAAGAACTAATGTAGGGGGGAGTTATACAATAAATGGCAGAGCCATCAAGAGTATAGAAACACAGAGGGACCTAGGTGTGCAAGTCCACAAATCCTTGAAGGTGGCAGCACAGGTGGAGAAGGTGGTGAAGAAGACATATGGTATGCTTGCCTTTATAGGACGGGGTATAGAGTATAAAAGCTGGAGTCTGATGTTGCAGCTGTACAGAACGCTGGTTAGGCCACATTTGGAGTACTGCATCCAGTTCTGGTCGCCGCACTACCAGAAGGACGTGGAGGCTTTAGAGAGAGTGCAGAGAAGGTTTACCAGGATGTTGCCTGGTATGGAGGGTCTTAGCTATGAGGAGAGATTGGGTAAACTGGGCTTGTTCTCCCTGGAAAGACGGAGAATGAGGGGAGACCTAACAGAGGTGTACAAAATTATGAAGGGTATAGATAGGGTGAATAGTGGGAAGCTTTTTCCCAGGTCGGAGGTGACGATCACGAGGGGTCACGGGCTCAATATGAGAGGGGCGAGGTATAACTCAGATATCAGAGGGACGTTTTTTACACAGAGAGTGGTGGGGGCCTGGAATGCGCTGCCAAGTAGGGTGGTGGAGGCAGACACGCTGGCATCGTTTAAGACTAACCTGGATAGTCACATGAGCAGTCTGGGAATGGAGGGATACAAACGAATGATCTGGTTGGACCAATGAACGCCACAGGCTTGGAGGGCCGAAGGGCCTGTTTCCTGTGCTGTACTGTTCTTTGTGTCAAGCTTTCTTACAGTTCTTGTCAATCATTGATGCAAAAGGTCTCTTAGGGTATAATATGCATTAATTCTTTCTTGAAGATACCTCAGAAGAAGCTGATGCAGTTATGTTCTGCTTTAGATACTTTGAAACTTCCCCAGCAAATGATTTTTCTGCGGGCATTTACCGGTAATAAGTGTTCATTGAGTGGAATATGGAATCTGCTTGCAAACAGCGATGTGAATGACTTGTCAATCATGAAAAAAAATGTAGAAGTTCCAGGCAGAAGTACGCATCAAAATTGTACCTTTGACCTTTCTGCGCCTCTTCAGCTGAGAATGATTGCTCTGGGAAGCCACACAAACTCAAGAATCAAAGTTCTCCGACTGACGCAGACTTTCTGATGCAGAAAGTCTTTCCACCTAGACTTGCAAACGCGACAGCTTTTAGGTCTGTAATGAATTTTCTACCCAAAAATGTGTATTTCCTTCCCCTTCTTTTGTTGAAGCAAATCTTTGCCTCGTGAGATGTGAAAATTCCTGGTTTGGAAGCAGTCTGAGACGCAGGTAACTATCAAAATGACTCTGTGATTAGCTGAGACAGAAGGTGTAGTTAAAGGAGGCTAAGGTGGATAATTCCAGTGTCTTCCCCATTTCCAGGTGTGTTGCTGTTTAACCAAAGGTGCCCCATTTGCCAGCACAGTTTCAGACAGCTCTGAGCTGTGAAACATCTGCTTCTCAACTTCCTGCAAACTGGAATTACCAAAGTCCAGATCGACTCAATCGAAGAAAATCAAGTTAAATAATAGCAGGAAAATTGGATGCAACAGATGTTCATCTTTGAGATGTGGGTTGAACTCCAAAATGGACGCATTTGATAAAAATAATCCAGATGAAATTTCTTGACTTGGGCTCTGCCTTGACGACCTTCATAGAATCAAAGAATCCCTACAGTGCAGAAGTAGGCCATTCAGCCCATCGAGTCTGCACCGACTCAACATCTCACTCAGATTTGATTTGATTTATTATTGTCACATGTATTAGTATACAGTGAAAAGTATTGTTTCTTGCGCGCTCTACAGACAATGCATACCGATCATAGAGAAGGAAAGGAGAGGGTGCAGAATGTAGTGTTACAGCCATAGAGTCATAGAATCCCTACAGTGCAGAACGAGGCTATTCAGCCCATTGAGCCTGCACCAACAACAATCCCATCCAGGCCCTATCCCAATTAACCCATGTATTTAACCTGCTAGTCCCCCTGACACTAAGGGTCAATTTAACCTGGCCAATCCACCTAACCAGCACATCTTTGGACTGTGGAAGGAAACCGGAGCACCCGGAGGAAACCCATGCAGACACGGGGAGAATGTGCAAACTCCACACAGACGGTGACCCAAGGCCAGAATTGAACCCAGACCCCTGGCACTGTGAAGCAGCAGTGCTAACCACTGTGCCACCATGCTGCCCATAGCTAGGGTGTAGAGAAAGATCAACTTATTATAAGGTAGATCCACCCATCCTGCCCTATCCTGTAGCCCCATGTATTTACCCCACTAATCCCTCTAACCTACACATCTCGGGACATTAAGCGACAATTTAGCATGACCAATCCAACTCAAATGCATATCTTTAGAGAGTGGGAGGAAACCAGAGCACCCAGAGGAAACCCACGCAGCCATGGGAAGAATGTGAAAATTCCACACAGTCACCCAAAGCCAGTGTTGACTCGAGTCCCTGGCACTGTGAGGCAGCAGTGCTAACCACTGTGCCACTGTACCGCCCTTGCTCAGACAGCTTATGGACTGAGTTTTGGCTGGGCTTCAAAACACTGATGTGAGGAATCCGAGCCCACACATTCCAACAGCAAGCCCAGTTCAGTGTTTCTTTCGAGAAATGGCCTCTACACCCAGCGGGACTGCAATGCTGTAGGCCCAATCAGAGAGCCAGCAGCTTACAGCTCTGGAGTGGCCACATATGCGGCCTTTGTGGCCGGGTCATGGGTATGGGGACTCCAGCTCCGATGATCCCCCTGAATGCCACTGGCTTCAGGGTCACCTCCATTTAGGGTGATCATCTCCATACTTGGTGGGGGAGGGGGCACTCTGCTAGTGACAAAATGCCAGCAAAACTGCAACATCCCAGCCCAATCTGGGCTTCAACAAACATGATTAACTGCCCACCTCTTCTGAGCGAGAGGATGATTCCATTTCCAGCCCATCCCTCGGAAAGCTCCAATGGCGGCAGGAATGTGTCAGTAAGATGGACCGACACAACGTTCCCTATCCCCCCAATCCGCTATTTTCCCAGACCCTCACCTCCAAGCCTACCACCACTTTGCTGGGAACATGCATGTCCCTGAGAAAGCAATGCAAACTCCAAACTCATTCTGCATTCTGTGGGCCCCACGCCTTTTAAGTTGGATTTGAAAAATGGAACGCAATGCGGAAGAGCTCTGGATCGAATTCAAGCAACATCATTTACATCATACCATTGCTTTGCTGCAACACATAAGCTATGGTTGGGATTTTCCGGGCCCGTTCAATGCAGGCACAAATCCCGTTATGGCCAGAAACTCTCATCAGAGATCCATCATGGGATTTGCAGGTGACATTTCAGAATGAGATCTTCCCCGCCCCCCTCACCCCTCCCACCCCCCCCCGACCCCTCACCCCCCCCCCCCCCCCCCACCCCACCACCCCACCCCCAGCGATGTCATCACATTCACGCTCAGCCTGGGCACGAACCTGATTACCATTAATTTAAATAAATTATAATATTTTTTCTTATTCATTTGTGGGACATGTATGTCTCTGGCTGGCCAGCATTTATTGCCCATCTCTAGGAGGGCAGTTGAAAGGCAACCACATTGCTGTGGATCTGGAGTCATATGTAGGTCAGACAAGGTAAGGACAGCAGATTTCCTTCCCTGAAGGACATTCGTGAACAATATGCCTAAACTGCATAATGCTGTACATTCTGGGAGTGTCAGGTATTCCCCCCCCTCCCCCCAACCAGCGTGACTTCATGTCAACAGGAATCGCTACAGCTCCGCAGCAGTTGAGATGACCACGCCTGGGGTGGGAGGCCAATGTAGCCTCTGGTGGTCAGGGACATGGCGGAGAAGTGCCCTGGTGGCAGCACCAGGGTGCAGGAGGAGATTGACAGTGGCAATGGGGCAGGGGGCGGGAGGTGAGGGGCAGTCCCAATGACCGTTGTGAGATAAGGGGGCCTGTCTCTTAACATTGAGATGGGGGCATCCTTAAAAAAGGGCACCCCAATTTCTATGGAGCTGGCTTTGCTGGCTTCTTTAGGCCTCTCCTCTCAAACATGACCTGCTGCCTTTTTTTCTGAAGGTCTGGAGTGAATACCTGGCTCTGTTCCTGGGGATAGACGTGTCAGTTTTCAGTCAGAACCTGACACTTTGGCCGGGATTCCCCGACCCCACCTGCGGCTGGGATTCTCCTGTCCCACCGCAGTGGATGGAGTTTTGGCTGAGCGCCAAATTCTCCGTTCCCGCTGGCAGCGGTGCTGGGACGAACGGCACCGGGGAATCCCGGCCTTTGGGAAAATTCTACCCTGTATCACCCGGCGCTGTCACTTGATGAGGACTTATGGAAGAAAGCGCCAGAAATATTTCACAACTTACGACGATGTGGTGAAGGTTTCCTCCCAAGGGTAAGCATTCTTTCCAATCTGTCACCAAGATTTTGGTGGAAGATTGAAATAAATCCTGCAGAAATGACCAAAATAAGAAACTGGGATGATTTCCAGGGAATTAAACGTCTATATATCTTATACAACCAATTCAATCTTGGTGTAACTTGATACTATTTTGTTTTAGGTAATGAAAATCGGAGTAGGTAACATTTCTGGCACCAATGTTTAATGAATTGGCCACTTTGCAGCCAAACTACCAAGTATTTTCAGATGTGTGGCAATGATTTTACTGCTTTGACTGCAACTAATAATATCTTATTCTTGCACGGGGTTGATTCTTTGCAATTTTAATTGCAACTCTCCTTTCAATGTTCCTCTGCTTCTAAGGATGGAGAGAGATCTCAAATGATCAGTGGAATCCGGTCAAATGATTTTGGTTTTGTGTTGAAGAGTGATGCTGCTTTTGAGACCACACTGAACTCTTGCCAACTCAACAATCTTCTGTTTGGTTTCCTAAGCCAATGAAAATCTCAGTCAGTGCCAAAATTGACTCAATGGCTCCAGTTTGCCCACCACAGTTTTAGTAGCTACATAACAGCTGTTGAAACCGAAACCTCTTCTGACTTTCCCTTGCTTGTTGCGGACTCCCTGTTCTGCCTTCCTTACCCTGACTGGGGGAAGCAGCAAAACGTGTGGCCGGATTCCAGCCGGCTGCACACCCCTGGCCAATCACGAAGAAGACCGGAAGAAGGAAACCGGACTTGCATCTTGTGCGACTCCCACTCCTAATTGGGAACTCCCTACTGGGCAAGAGTTGGCGGCAATGGGGGTGTGTGCGGAGGAAGTGACCAATGCAGGAGACGGTGAAAGTGGATTTAATGATTTCCTGTCTCCACCTGCCCATTACCATCACTGAAGTGACCTGAAATCTCAGGAAAATTGTTTTCATTAATGGTTTCCCTCTGCGGGTAATCAACTAACACCTCTTCAGCTCCTCCCAGCGTGCTCCGGCTAAAATTAGACAGAAACACGAGCACGTATTCTCAGCCCACTCTATGTACGCCACTGGTCCGTCAAGCTGTGTCATATGCTTTGCATTTCGCTTTCAACTTTAAAATCCAATCACCGCATTGGAAGATGCAGAATTGTGAAAATTCACCGCGAGCCAACTTACATCTCGAAAGTGAAAGGGTGGTTTAATGCCTCAGGCGAGGCCTCTCAGATTGTTCTGCCAAAGAAGCTGACATTTTCTCCCCTGCCAACATTGCTGATGGAGGTGTGGGCGAGTGGGGACCTACTGTGACTTAAAGTGACCCATCACTGACCCTTGGTAAGGTCCCCTCAGGATCAACCTTAATTACGCCTTCCCAGCATGGATTCCTGACACAACGCCCACTCGCTCTTGTGGTGGTGCTAATCAATTTGTGTGGAGTGGAGTTTGCACATTCTCCCAGTGTCTGCGTGGGTTTTCTCTGGGTGCTCTGGTTTCTTCCCACAGTCTAAAGATGTGCCGGTTAGGTGGATTTGTCAAGCTAAGTTGCACCTGAGTGTCAGGGGGACTAGCTAGTGTAAATGCATGGGAGTATGGGAATAGGGCCTGGGTGGGATTGTGGTCGGTGCAGACTCGATGGGCCGAATGGCCTCCTTCAGCACTGTAGGTTTCTATAATTCTATGATTTGAGGGGTTACAGGTGGGGGTGAGGGAGGGTGGTGTGGGGTGGTGTGGGGGGGGGGTGAGGGAGGGTGGTGTGGGGGGCTGAGGGAGGGTGGTGTGGTGGGTGAGGAAGGCTGCTGTGGAGGAGTGAGGGAGGGTGCTGTGGGGGGGTGAGGGAGGGTGGAGTGGGGGGTGAGGGAGAGTGGTGTGGGGGGTGAGGGAGGGTTGTGTGGGTGGGTGAGGGAGTGTGGTGTGCGGAGGTGAGGGAGTGTGGTGTGGGGGGGTGAGAGATGATGGTGTAGGGGGAGTGGGGGAGGATGGTGTGGGTGGGTGAGGGAGGGTTGTGTGGGTGGGTGAGGGAGTGTGGTGTGCGGAGGTGAGGGAGTGTGGTGTGGGGGGGTGAGGGAGTGTGGTGTGAGGGGGTGAGGGTGGGTGGTGGGGGGGTGAGGGAGGGTGATGTGAGGGTGAGGGAAGGTGGTATGGGGGTGAGGGAGGGTGGTGTGGGGGTTGAGGGAGGGTGGTGTGGGAGGTGAGGGAGGGTGGTGTGGTAGGTGAGGGAGGGTGGTGTGGGAGGTGAGGGAGGGTGGTGTGGGGGGGTGAGGGAGGGTGGTGTGGGGGGGTGAGGGAGGGTGGTGTGGGAGGTGAGGGAGGGTGGTGTGGGGGGGGTGAGGGAGGGTGGTGTGGGGGGTGAGGGAGGGTTCTGTCGGGTTGAGGGAGGGTGGTGTGGGGGGTTGAGGGAAGGTGGTGTGGGGGGGGGGGGGGGGCTGGTAATTGTGTGAAGATACTGACTCCTCAGACAGGAGGTGGTAGGGGTTGAAAACTAAGTCACCTGCTTTCCTGTCTCAATCTGCCCATTGCCATCAGTGACTTGGTACGAACACCAAGGGAAACTGTGCCTGAAACAGGAACACATCCTCTTGCACTTCTTGCACTTTTGGCTTTCACTTCCAATTTCCAACATTTTTTCTTCTTGTCTCCAAGTTGCATTAATTATTCTTACTGAGCGGCATGGTGCACAGTGGTTAGCACTACTGCCTCACAGCACCAGGGACCCGGGTTCAATTCTGGTCTTGGGTGGTCATCTGTGTGGAGTTTGCACGTTCTCTCAGTGTCTGCGTGGATTTCCTCCGGGTGCTCCGGTTTTCTCCCACAATTCAAAGGTGTGTGGGTTATGTGGATTTGTCATGCCAAAAAATTGCTCCTCAGTGTCAGGAAGATTAGTAAGGGTAAATACGTGGGGTTTATGGGAAGAGGGCTTGGGTGGGATTGTTGTTGGTGCAGGCTCAATGGGCTGAATGGCCTCCTTTTGTACTGTAGGGATTCTATGATATTTATGAATTGGTTTAAACGGGATGGGGATAAAGGGGCCATGAGATGTGAATTCAGCATCCTCTGTTTGTAAGTCAAGCATTTTAACCAAGTGAGCTATGGTGCGCACACTACCACTGGGTTGATACCAGTGGCATGATGAGGCCCTTAAGTTGGCATCAATTGCCACTTCAGGGCCACAATTAGCAGCAGGGGTTTAATCAGGGTTGAAGGCAGAAGGTGGTGGCGTGTCACCCAGCACTCTCTTGCCTGAATAAGATCCCCCGTCACCACAAATCCCCCTTGAAGGAAGGTCACTAAATTCTGGCCTTGGCTTGGGATTGGAACTCAAACTTAGAGAGAGGGGTTAGAGGCAAGAATTCTACCAACTGTCACAACAAATAAATAAAATCATCTCTTCTTCAATATACTTTGTATTTAGTTAATGGACTTACCACATAAACACAGTCACTACAAGAACAGGTCAGAGGCTAGGAATACTGCGGCGACTAACTCAGCTCCTGACTCCCCACATCCTGTCCATCCTCTGCAAGGCACAAGTTAGGAGTGTGATCGAATATTCTCCACTTGCCTAGATGGGTGCAACTCCAACAACACTCAAGAAGCTTGACACCATCCAAGGCAAAGCAGACCACTTGATGGGCACCACATCTACAAACATCCACTCCCTCCACCGCCGACACTCAGTAGCAGCAGTGTGTACTATCTACTAGATGCACTGCAGCAATTCACCAAGGATCCTTAGACAGCACCTTCCAAACTCACAACCACTTCCGTCTAGAAGGACACGGGCAGCAGATACATGGGAACACCACCACCTGCAAGTTCCCCTCCAAGTCACTCACCATCCTGACTTGGAAATATATCGCCGTTCCTTCGCAGTCGCTGGGTCAAAAATTCTGGAATTCCCTCTGTAATGGCATTGTGGGTCAACCCACAGCATGCGGACTGCAGCGATTCAAGCAGGCAGCTCACCACCACCTTCTCAAGGGCAACTAGGGATGGGCAATAAACGCTGGCCAACCAGCAACGCCCATGTCCCATGAATGAATGAAAAAAATGATCAGAGATGAAAACATAATTTGGATGGACTTAATTTATTCAAAATTAGGTGACAATGGTCGAAATGGTATCAGTACTTTAAAAAGCAATTAACCAATGAAGCTGTGGAGAGAACGATTATAGAGGGATACCTTGTAAGCACATACGCTGTTGGTGCAAAGAATAATTTCAAGACTTTGTCTATAGGTGACTAATTTTATTAAATTAGAACAATGACTCTGGAAGTTCACATTAAGCAGGTCTAATTATACTATGGATAGCTATTGTAAAATTAGGAACAAGCAACCAATTCAGTAACATTCCACCCAAAGTGCCCCTTCTTTAGATGATTTAATTCTTAGTTACCATGCATAGACAGACACAATTGAGCTGTAATTTTTCAACCTCACTGTCTCTCTTTAGTTTCACTAACGTCCTCTCAAAATACACTTCAAACCTGCAATCTACTTAAACATATAACATTTGGCCAGGGTCATTAAAAAAAAACACCCTCACAGCTTATTTTAAACTTAATGGTATTATATTCCAAATCCTTTGCATTTATGTAGACATGGTTATTTGCACAAGCTTGCCATTGTCGAAATCAGGTAGGTTTTGGTCTCAATTTTCCAACATCTGGATGTGGCATCACTAGCAACACATTTAACAGTTACTTAAACACTTGCCAACTGGAGTACAATCTCAAATCTGTCAAAATTAAGCTTACTCCGGTATAAACTTCAACTTCCACAAGGCAAAAATCAACCCCTTAAAGTGATAATTTGTGGAAGAAGCAGGGGAAGGCTGAGGAGAATTTTATTTTTATGCAGCAAGTTGTTAAGGTCTGAAATGCATGCCCTGAAATGCAGATTCAGCAGTAACTTTTCGAAGGAAATTGGATATGCACTTGACAAGGCAAAAAACACCATTGTAATGCTATGGGGAAAGAGCAGGGGATTGGGACTTAATATTGCACTCTTTCAAAATACCAGCACTGGCACAAGTGGGCCAAGCGGCTTTCTTCTGAGCTGTAAGATTCTATGTACAGAGTCATAGAGAGTCATAGGGTGGGATTTTCCGGCCGCGCTCACTCCAAGGACGGAAAATCCTCCCGAAGTCAATGGATCTTTGCATGGTCCACGTCCCACCCGCCATGCTTCCAATGGCGGGTGGGACGGGAAAATTCCGCCCACAAAGGTATATAGCACGGAAACAGGCCCTTCGGCCCAACTCATCCATGCTGACCGGGTTTCCTGAACTGAACTGGTCCTATTTGCCTGAGTTTGGCCCACATCCCTCTAAACTTTTCCTATCCACGTACTTGTCCAACTGTTTTTTTGAGTGTTGTAATTGTGCCCGCCTCTACCACGTCCTCTGGCAGCTCATTCCATATACGCACCACCCTCCATGTGAAAAAGTTGGCCATCAGGTTCCCTTTTAAATCTTTCCCCTCTCACCTTAAGCCTATGCCCTCTAGTTTTGGGCTCCGTTACCCTGGGGAAAAGACCCTGGCTGTTCACCTTCTATATCAGTAAAGTACAAATTATGGTGTGGAGAATAAGCTTGTCAGTGGGTGACAGAGATATTTGGAATACATTGTGAGCATCAGGATTGAGGGATGAAAACATTGGTAAGAATTTTACGGCGCGCACCCAACAAAGAAGCGGGAGAAATTGAGCAAAATTATGAGAGGCACATGGCCTGGCGTCACCGTGCACTCACGCAATATTTTGGCCGGTGCGCTTATGCGAGAGTCAGAAGTGGACCAGCTGATGGCCAAGCAGGCAATTTAACTGATGAAGGATCCAACTGAACGCAATTTTACGTGGCCCGTCTACTCTTATGGTTGGCAGGCAGGCCGATGAGGAGAGTCGCATTGGATAGGTGACCAAAAGCTTTGTCAAAGACATCGGTTTTAAGGAGCTTCTTAAACGAGTAGTGAGAACTCAAAATACAGAGAGGAGGGAAACCAGAGTACTTAACCATTGTAGCTTTCTGATAGAACTGAATGAAGAAGCTTAAGTTATTACCAAAGCAAAGAGCCTCCTCCATCCGATCAGGAGCATTTTTCCTTTAATATAGTCAAATTCCAATTCCATTTCTCTTCCCACACCTACCAAGGTACACTTTTGTCTGTTTCTAGAGCTAGTAAATCTTGGAACAGTCCACTAGTCTGTTGCCAGGGCCACTGCCCCACATCAAGCGTGGCTGACCAGGAGTCTCTCCTGCATTAACCGACAGCCGTTGGCATGTTTGGAAGGATTTACAGGTTGACACACTCAACCTATTTGACTGCGTTATGAACGCACCTTCCTTGGCTATCAAGTCCTGGGGTGGGACTCGAACCCGGAGCTTCAGGCTCAGAGGCAGGGACGCTGCCCACTATGCCACAAGACCTCCCAAATGCAAATAAAGAAGCCTAATTTCACACCCCTAATGTGAATTAAATTGTTAAGTTAAACAGGTAAAGGACATTGGTTAATTAAGTACTTACAGCATTTATAAAGCACGGTGGCACAATGGTTAGCATTGCTGCCTCACTATGCCAGGGACCTAGGTTCAATTCCCAGCTTGAGTCACCGTCCTTGCAGAATCTGCATGTTCTCCCCGTGTCTGCGTGGGTTTCCTCCAGGTGCTCTAGTTTCTTCCCACAGTACAAAAGACGTGCTGGTTAGGTGCATTGGCCATGCCAAGTTCTCCCCCAGAGTACCCGAACAGGCGCCGGAGTGTGGCGACTAGGGGATTTTCACAGTAACTTCATTGCATGTTAATGTAAGCCTATTTGTGACAAAAATAATTAAAAGTTATAAAGAGAGATTGCTGAGACACTGGAGGGGAGGGGGGCCAGTAGTTAGGAAGCAGACATATGTTGCATTCATGTGAATAAACCCATTCTCAAGAAAAGTATGAGTTTTGTACTTTGCCAACTGATTTTGGATTGACACAATACCATTCCCCACCCAAATGTTGATTTGAAAATGTTTAAAATTCTGATATTTAGCTACACTATTGACATTTTGGTTGTCCCCAAGTTATATCCGTTCCTCTCAGTTGCAAGTTCAGTACAAAATGGCTGCCGTATTTGGACGAGGGGGACAAACCGTCACTTACTTTTTCATTACAATGTCTCCCTGTGCTAAGAAGCCCACAAAATATCATGCGTGTTAACAATACTGGGTACTGAATTTACACACAATTCTACATCCAGTTTTGTACCAGCATCTAACCAGAGGTCAGGGTTGTTGTTATTTCTTTAAGTTTTGAATGACTTCTGGTGCAAATTGCATTTCTCCGCGTTAAGCCATTCAGTACACCGTTCAAATGGGAGCCAATCAGAAATACAATTAGTTTAATTTTCCAGCTTGAAATGTTCTGAAATAGACTTTTGTTTCCACGGTGAAAAAAAAAACCCCTTTCCCAAAAAGCTCCTTTTGAAGTTGCTGGCACATCTGTGCTAGGTAGATACAACTTCTTAATTAAATCATGCAGCCTCATAATAATTATACATTAAGCCCACAACATGTAGTTTACAAACATCTGCAATACAGAAGTTGAAGCGATGGTAAATGGCCACTTTGTGTGTTTTTTTTTACAGCCTCCCCGTTTAACAAGGTGCATTGTACCTGAGTTGCTTTTTTTGTCTGCCTTTGAACTAGCATTGAAGGTGTGTGCACTTTTCGGCTAACGAGAGATTTTCCAAAAAAAAATTCCCCCCCCGCTCCGACTGTACAAGGCTGGCGATCAGCATGACGCAGGTATTATTAAAAAGGGCCATCTGTGATACATAAGGCCGATCTTCAACACCAAAGAATGCAGCCAATGGGAAAGAAAGAGCAATCGGGGGAGGCATTCTGCAGGCTAGTCTGAGCAGCAGCCAAGCCCAGTTTGAGGTGAACCTCAACACAATTAGTGCTGTACATTAAATAAAAAATCATCAAATGGAACTCAGAGTTAGATAACACTGCTTTGTTAGTAATACAAGGGTTTCTTTTAAGTTATGTTGAACATTATTCCCACAGTCTGCCTCCACAAACTCGCTGGGGAGTGTTCACACGCGCCAGGAGGTGCTGGCAAGCCGATAACACTTGACAATCACTGGAAAATTGAATACACCCCTACCCGGCAGAGGTTAATTCAGTCCGCCATAGGAACCTTGGTGGTCAGGCCACTCTGTTGCCTTGAGAGGCTGCTCGTCAGTGTGGCAGGGGCGGGAAAACCTCCCCCAGTTAAGTTGGAGGCAGGAAGGGGGCAGATGTGAGGAACTTGCCCGATCGCAGGGGGATGTCATTTATGCTCATCAATGAGCCATTTGGCACTAATTATCCTGCAGCCAGCGGAATTTACAGAGGGAGCATGGCTTTCCCATGACTTTCCCATGATCTTCGGGTAAGCGTTCTCCAAGGCGGCCTTCACGACACACGGCAGCGCAGAGTCGCTGAGCAGAAACTGATAGCCAAGTTCCGCACACATGAGGACGGCCTAAACCGGGATCTTGGGTTCATGTCACACTATCGGTAACCCCCACAGCTTGCCTCCTGGACTTGCAGAATCTCACTGGCTGTCCTGTCTGGAGACAATACACATTTCTATAACCTGTGCCTAATGCTCCCTCCACTCACATTGTCTGTATCTTTAAGACTTGATTAGCTGTAAAGATTTGCATTCTAATCAGTATTCTGTAAATTGATTTTGTGTCTCTGTTTTGGAGCAGATATCCACTCTATCTGACGAAGGAGCAGGGCTCCGAAAGCTAATGTCATTTGCTACCAAATAAACCTGTTGGACTTTAACCTGGTGTTGTTAAAACTCTTACTGTGTTTCCCATGACTCCCAGAGGTTTCCCAGAAAGCCCCGTTGGGGGCCTGGGTGTCCCTCAGGGGCAGCCACTATGTGCCCAATCGAGGGGTCTAGCACCTTTGATTTGATTTGATTTATTATTGTCACATGTGTTAACATACAGTGAAAAGTATTGTTTCTTGCGCGCTATGCAGACAAAGCGTTCATAGAGAAGGAAAGGAGAGAGTGCAGAATATAGTGTTACAGTCATAGCTAGGGTATAGAGAAGCACCAACTTAATGCAAGGTAAGTCCATTCAAAAGTCTGACGGCAGCAGGGCAGAAGCTGTTCTTGAGTCGGTTGGTACATGATCTCAGACTTTTGTATCTTTTTCCTGATGGAAGGAGGTGTAAGCGAGAATGTCGAGGGTGCATGGGGTCCTTAATTATGCTGGCTGCTTTCCCGAGGCAGCGGGAAGTGTAGACAGAGTCAATGGATGGGAGGCTGGTTTGCATGATGGATTGGCTACATTCACGACCTTTTGTAGTTCCTTGTGGTCTTGGGCAGAGCAGGAGCCATACCAAGCTGTGATACAACCAGAAAGAATGCTTTCTATGGTGCATCTGTAAAAGTTGGTGAGAGTCGTAGCTGACATGCTAAATCACCTGGAAGGAGTGGCCACTGAAAACCACCATCCTGGCCTTGGCATAGACCCCGCCCCTGCTAACTCCCTCTGCATGGCACCCTGCACTGCCCCCACCCCCCGCCTCCACCCACACATAATACCCTCACTAACCTGTGCCTTACAATCCAACAATGACCTCTGGTGAAGTCCAGCAGCAGCCATAACCCCCAATATCGCATGCCAGCTTCTGATTGGCCGGGAGCTCTCGGCAGGTAGGATTCTGTCCCCCAAGGCTTGAGATCTCAGGGTAGGCCCAACGCCAACCAGTCAAGCAGCTGAGAGTCACTTAACTTGGCTGAGCATCCCCCAGAGAAGTTGCATGAGATTCGCACCAATTCTCCACCTGATGAGCCAGTTCCCCGCCCCCTCGCATTGAATCTAGTTCTCCATGCACCAGAGAAAGCTTGACATGAAATGTGCATTGTAAATATGACCTGTGACAGCAAGTGTTGAGACATTTCATGTGATGTGTTGAGAGAAATTGATCTGTGTTGTACTTTATGTAATGTTAAATTTGAAATTATATGATGTACTTCTATAAATTTTGTGAGTAAAGTACATTTTTGCAAAAAGGTAGTGGCTGGAATTTTCCAGCTGTTCCTGCCGGCGGGAACTTCCAGTCTCACCAACGGCTAACACTTACCATGGATTTCCGAGTGGCGGGGGGTGCATTCAATGAGAAACCCCGTTGATAGGAGCGGGACCAGAAGATCTCGCAATGGCGGGCTACCTCCACCATCGCAAAATATGCTGGGGAATGTGGAAAATCCCACCCAGTGCCATGTTAACCATGTGGAACTCTGCATAATAATGAATGTTAGAAAAAAATGTGATCTGATGCAAACTTTTCCCCATTTCTCTTGTTGAATGCAGTCGGAATCCTTTTTGTTTTTAGGTTTCTGATGTAGTCCATACTTTAGTTCACAAAATATAAAATTGACATAGCTGGTTGCCAGAATTGTCTTGTTTTATTCACCACACGTACTGCGCATTAAAGGAATATTTCTGAGGGGTAAGCCAGAATTTGGTGTGTGCCAGCACAAGATAACAGCTCAGCACAGAGTTTCTGTGCCCATTGATAGAGAATGTCCATTTTTTTCCCTGTCCCCAACACCTGCTCACTTCTGACATGTGAGGCAGCGTGTGAAAATCCCAGCACCTGTCCTGGAGTCCCCCCCGCCCCCCCCACAAGGGGAGGTATGTCCATCTGTGCCAGTGGAGGGTGGGTGGGAGTTGTAGGCAAGTGCTTGCTCAAATGCCACAACATCTTCTGAGGAGTCATCCTCCTCCAGTGACACCATGCCCTGAATTCCACTAACTCGACCTGCTGGAGATGGAAGACATGAATTAGAACGGACAAGCTTAAAAGCTTCCAAGCCAGTATTCTGCTTGGCATTATAAGACCATAAGATATAGGAGCAGAATTAGGCCATTTGGCCCATTGAGTCTGCTCTGCCATTCAATCATGGCTGATGAGTTCCTCAACCTCATTCTCTGGCCTTTTCCCCGTAACATTTTACCCTCTTACGAATCAAGAGCCTATCAATCTCTGATCATGTTTCAATGGTTGCTGACATATGAATCGGTGTTCTATGCCACATGGTTGAGTGATATCTAATTCTGTCATTAGTTAGCTTAGAGAGCCCCCACCCCCCACTCCATCACCAATGGCCATGCATTCTGAGAATTCTCTTATCTACAGTGTGTTGTCCTCCTCAATGATCAGGGTAGCTGTAATTGGAGGACCAGAGCCAATTTCCTACCTCTCTCTGCTCTTCTGCACTCTCGTCTCTTGCAGGGAGAGGATGAAGGGAGCAATGGTTGTACAAAATGGAATACTGAGAGGCTGGAGTGACAAGATTTCTGGAGGGTTACTGTGAGGGTTGGCTGTGAGATGGCAATAAAATTAGTCTGAGTGTCCGTTCAGATGGGGATGTGAGGAGGTACCTACAGGGAGAGGTGGATGCAGTTGCAAGGTGACCCTGAGGAGTGCTGTGCAGGGAAAGGTTAGCACCCTGAGGAATTTAGCACTTCAATATAGATTACCTCACACCTTTCCTGTCCTGATGAGGTCATTGAATTTACTGTGACGCTGAATCCATAAAGGAGGCACTGCAAACCTGCTACGCACATTCTCAAACACTTCCCGTCACTGCTACCTGGTTTGTGAAGAAGGCTTCCTCCTCCTGATGGTGGGAATAAAACTTCTCTGCAGGTCCTTATGGCCATGATGTGGAGATGCTGGCGTTGGACTAGGGTAAGCACAGTTAGAAGTCTCACAACACCAGGTTAAAGTCCAACAGGTTTATTTGGCAGCACTAGCTTTCGGCGTCTCAGGCTCATTCTCACCTGATGAAGGAGCAGCGCTCCGAAAGCTCGTGCTGCCAAATAAACCTGTTGGACTTTAACCTGGTGTTGTGAGACTTCTTACTGTCTTCATGGCCCCAGGGATGCCTTAGAAAACCAGATGGAGTAGCTTATCCTCATTGAGACTGCATCACTCGAGCCACTGTCTCGCGCTTGCCGGTTGCAGAATGGTTCCATCCTGTCTCTTGACAGGGTCCCTTTAGAAACTGAGGTTACAACAGTTGTGATCGCACTCTGACTGATTGAAAAATCTGGAGGTGGGATGCTTGTGATGTGCCTCAGTTACACAGCGACAGAAAAACCCACTTTACCAGCTTGCAGGCCCATAACCGACTGCCAAGTCTTGTGCTGCGAGAGGTCCAAGCATTAATACTCAGACTGTAATATTTATGCTTTAATATATTAAAAGGAATTTTTAATTTAGTAGAGAACAGGAACTCTATAAGCAGCGTATGCATAATTTTCTATCATTATCCAACCTTTGAGTTTGTGATTATATCCAATGTAACTTTCATATAATTAGCAGTTATAGGCAATTAGTAAGTTACTTGATTATGAGTGAATCTCGTAAGTAAAGTTTATTTATTAGTGTCACAAGTAGGCTTACATTAACATAGCAATGAAGTTACTGTGAAAATCCCCCAGCCACCACACTCTGGTGCCTGTTTGGGTACACTGAGGGAGAATTTAGCATGGCCAATGCACCTAACCCACACATCTTTTGTACTGTGGGAGGAAAACAGAGCACCCGGAAGAAACCCACGCAGACACGGGGAGGACGTGAAGACTCCACAAAGACAGCAACCCAAGCTGGGAATTGAACCCAGGTCCCTGGCACTGTGAGGCAGCAGTGCTAACCACTGTGCCGCCATAGAATATCTTTTTTAAAAAGTTTTTGTTATTTGTTGTTCCACAGTATGCCTTAAATTGTATGTTCTGTCACCTCTATTATTGACTCCTATTTACAAAATCTTTGTGGATTTGTAAAAATTAAGTAACCAAAAGAGCAAATGCTGGAAAATCTCAGCAGGTCTGGCAGCATCTGTCAGGAGAGAAAAGAGCTGACGTTTTGAGTCCAGATGACTCTTTGTCAAAGCCCATTTTTATTTCCGATGCCTTTGCAATCCACACTAAAATATTTCAAGCATTCATGTTTAGGTAGTGGAAATGAATTCGAAACAATAATCAACAAAATTCTGAATTTTGATTAATTACCACCTCTGCTATGTTTGTTGAATAATTTAATCTGAAGCGGTTTGCTTTTAAAACAAAAGTAATTAATGGAAATGGGTTTCATTTAGAGATTGGATAATGACAGCAAATCCATGAAAAATAATCTATCCTCAAGATCTAAATGTAAACTCTTCTCCTCAATTTCTACTTGAACACCCAGCTTCCCTGATTGCTTTGAAATCTTGCTGCACTACTGAGGTTGACTAAGAAGCACTGCAGCAGCGGGTGGCTTTCAAGCTGCAGTTATTCCCTTGCCTGTAGCTGCCACTGGGTAAGTGATAGGCAAAGCTGCAGAAAGCCAACACGCGTCTGCTGTCAGGAGGGATCAAACCTAATCCTGGTAGGAATGTCTGGGTCTGTTGCACATGGAGGTAAAAGGCTAGCTTCACCATAAGTGAGTCTTCAGCACTTTCCTCAGGCTTTTTCCACTTGGAGTAGAGTATAAACGCCTTTGTATCACAAGAGGCAGGCATTTCAGCAGATGTTGTACACATAATGCTGATATGATACGCAGTTTAGCAGTGATTGTTCACTTCAAAAGCAGCAGCATCTCGGAAAGACGCTTTATTTTAAAGAATTCAGTAAGATAAAGCCAAAAAATTATTCAGTCACAGTGTAGCAAAGCCAAGTTCCTTACTATAGTCATTACTGATTTGTGGCTCATCATTTTTTAATCTTTTAAAGACCCATAGCTTCTGATTGCTCATCTCTGAAAGGCATGTGTAAGCTACTTCGAATGATGTGTGCAACACACAGCACAAATCTACCTGTCTGAAAACTTCCTACAACCCACAGTGTAGCCAATCTTGAGCCTGCTCCATCCTTCAATGAGATTATGGCTGATGTGTATCTTCACTCTATCCATTTGTCCTGGCAATATATGGGACATATAAATATAGAAACATAGAAAATAGAAGCAGGAGTAAACTATTCGGCCCTTTGAGCCTGCTCCGCTCATTTTGATCTTGGTTGATCATTGAATTCAATATCCTGATCCTCCCCTTCCCCCGCCATATCCCTTGATCCCTTTAGCCCCAAGAGCTATATCTAATTCCTTCTTCAAGTCGTACAACACTTTGGCCCTAACTACTTTCTGTGGTAGTGAATTCCAAACATTCACCACCCTCTCGGTGAAGAAATTTCTCCTCACCTCAGTCCTAAAAGGTTTACCCCTTATCCTCAAACTATGATCCCTAGTTCTGGACTCCCCCACCATCGGGAACATTCTTTCTTAATCTACCCTGTCTAATCGTGTTAGAATGTTATAAAATGAGAGTCTATGAGATCCCCTCTCACTCTTCTAAACTGCAGTGAATATAATCCTAACCGACTTAGTCTCTCCACATATGATAGACCTGCCATCCCAGGAATCAGCCTGGTAAACCTTCGCTGTACTCCCTCTATAGCAAGGACATTCTTCCTCAGATAAGGACACCAAAACTGCACACAATACTCCAGGTGCAGCCTCACCAACACCCTGTATAATTGCAGTAAAACATCCTTACTCCTATACTCAAATCCTCTGGCTATGAAGGCCAAAATACCATTTGTCTTCTCCACTGCCTGCTGTCCCTGCACGCTTACTTTCAGCGACTGATGCATGAGGGCACCAAGCTAAGTATCCATCTCTCTCAATTTACACCCATTCAAATAATAATCTGTCTTCCTAATAATCTGTCTTCCTATTATTGCTGCTGAAGTGGATAACTTCACATTTATCCACATTATACACGTGACAATAATAAATCAAATCAAATTATACTGCATCTGCCGTGCATATGCCCAACCACTCAGCCTGTCCAAATCACGCTGAAGCATTGCTGCATTGTCCTCACAGCTCACCCTCCCACCCAACTTTGTATAATCTGCAAATTTGGAGATAATACATTAACATAATACATGACATAACTTGCTATGTATTATGTTAATGTATATTGTTGCTTGAACATGCTTAATTGTTGATAAAATAAGTGAAGTTTATCTATTAGTCACATGTAGACGTACATTCACACTGTAACAAAGTTATTGTGAAAATCCCCTAGTCGCCACACTCTGTTCGGGTACACTGAGGGAGAGTTTAACATGGCCAATGCACCCAACCAGCACATCTTTTGGACTGTGGGAGGAAACCGGAGAATCCGGAGGAAACCCACGCAGACACAGGGAGAACGTGCAAATTCCACACTGACAGTGACCCAAGCCGGGGATCAAACCCAGGTCCCTGGCGCTGTGAGGCAGCAGTGCTAACCACTGTGCCACCGTGCCACCCCAAATAATGCTCTTGCTTATCTGATATCCAGTACTGGATGAGCAGAATTTTCCTCCAATTAAATATTGGGGAGATTAAAGCCATTGAGTGGAATTTTCCTGTCCCAGTCGCTACGGGAATCACAATGGGCAAGACACGGACCATACAAAGGTCCATTGGCCTCAGGCAATGATCTACATTGGCTCTCAGTCCAGCGACCCCATGATTTTAAAATTCTCATCTTTGTTTTCAAGTTCTTCCCTGGCATTCCCTTCCATATCTCTGTCATCTCTTCCATCTTCACAACCCTCTGAGATGTCAATGCTCCTCCAATTCCAGCCTCCTGTGCATCGTCAATTTCAATTGTCCCATCCCCATGTCTACGTGGCTTTCCTCCAGGTGCACCAGTTTCCTTCCACTGTCCCAGGATGTGTAGGTTAGGTGGAATGGCATGCTAAATTGCCCCTTAGGGTCCCAAGATGCGTAGGTTAGGTGGATTAGCCTTGGTAAATGTGTGGGGTTCCGGGGATAGATTGGGGAGGTAACCTGCTTAAGATACAGTATCAGAGAGTCGGTGCAGACTCGATGGGTCGAGTGGCCTGTTCTGCATTGTTGGGATTCTATGATTCTATTCTATTATTCTATCACTGATGGCTCTGTCTTCATTTAACTTGGTCCTGAGCTTTGAAATTCCCTCTCCACCTCACTTTTCTCCTTCAAGGCACTCTTAAAACCTCCTCTTTGACTAAGCTTCGGATGATCTGACCTATTATCTCCTTATGTGTCTTGGTGTCATGTTTTGTTTTATAAAGCTCCTGTGAAGCTTGGGTGTTCCATTAAGTTAGTTTACGGTGCTCTGTAAATTTATTCAGCTGTTATATCTCTGAGGAAACAACCGTTTAATGTTATCTTGAAGTAAGGTACTGGCTGGAGACCCTTCTCTAGGAGTCAGTCGCCAGCCAAACACTGAGCCCAGCTTCTTTCTTTGGGACGCTCAATGTGCATTTTCTGCAATTCTGGCTTCCGGTTCGTATTCCCAGCCGTTTCAGTATTCCTGTTTTATGATGCCATCAGGTTAGGCTTGCAGAAAACCTTTGTACACCGTTGACAGAATAATAACATGATCAGCTAACCGGGTTTTTGAAGATTGTCTTTATTTGATAATGTTCAGGCAGCTTTGCGATTGAGTATATAAAGAAAAGCAAAAGAATCCGCCTGACGGTAAACTAAACATGTGTTTCCTCGCCATGCTGTTCAGTGGAGATCTCGATGACAACATGCTGCACATGTGGCGTAGCTGTGCGTGTTGTAACAGACATTGTTTATACAATGGAGACATGATGAGTATCAATGCGATGCTGCATCTGGTCCATAAATAAAACTCAAAGAAATGTAAATGTCCTGGTCAAATTAAAGATTGCGCGGAATGTCCCATCAGTTACTTGTTTCGCTTCTGTGAGCTGAACATGATGCGATTGAAAATATTCCTTTTATTTTCATTTCAATGCAAAAAAATTCAGTTTGCCAGCGTGTGCATTCCTCTGCCATTATATCAATAGCAGCTTCAGACTGGGGGGTGGGGTGTGGGGCAGTAATATCTGAGTATGGGGGTGGAGCAGAACTTGCATATACTATAAAGCAGCTGTAATAACTGACTTCTTTAAATGGACCACGGCACGCAATGTTACTAATACACAATAAGCTTGGGGCCCCGGTGCACGAGTGCAGTGCCTTCTCCTCAGCTGGCCTGTTCCTGATGGACATGGCTGATCCCACCTACACGCTCAAACATGATTAGGTCATCATTAACAATTCCCTGCCTATTTCTCTCCTGAGGTGATAAGATCCAGAGGTTGTCTGTAAGACTAAACAACAAAAGAAAAACTCATTATAAATGTTCACTAGCAGATTTCATTCTTTTCCTTCAATTCCTCAATTAAACATTTGCATTTTGATAGTAGGTACATCGACAGAACCTTTTCAGACCACCTTCTATGACCAGTAGCAATTCAGTAGCAGTGCCAGAACTTTTTTTTTAATGGTTATTTATTAATGTCACAAGCAGGCTTACATTAACACTGCAGTGAGGTTACAGCCCCTTAAAAGTCACTATCGTATCTGTTTCCACAACCTCCCCCAGCAGCGAGTTCCCAGGCACCCACCACCCTCTGTGTAAAAACCTTGCCTAAGTACATCTCTCTTAAGTTGCCTAACAAAGTTAATCTCCTGTTGGACACAGATATCGACAGTGTGCTTAAAGTTATTTATCAGTGTCATTACATAGGCTTACATTAACACTGCAATGAAATTATTGTGAAAGTCCCCGAGCCGCCACACTCCTGCGCCTGTTCGGGTACACTGAGGGAGAATTTAACATGGCCAATTCACCTAACCGGCACATCTTTCGGACTGTGGGAGGAAACCGGAACACCCGGAGGAAACCCACGCAGACACGGGGAGAACTTACAGACTCTGCACAGACAGTGACCCAAGCCAGGAATCGAACCCGGTCCCTGGCACTATGAGACAGCAGTGCTAACCACTGTGTAATCTTCAATGGTATATCAAATTAACTGGTGTATTAATTTGTTCAACAGTTACACTAGAAATACAGACAGGTTATATGGTAAGTGGGTAGGTGAAAGCTATGAGATTTATATATGTCCGTAGCAGATGCAAGATGAGTGGTTTAATATTTGCTGGAACAATTTTTTTGGAAGTTGTAAAGACGTATAAAGGTGTAGCAGTATCTGCGCTTCAGTGTGTTATTAAAAATAAATCACACTATTTGTGTGCACATGTGCACACACTCTGCTTTGGATGTTTTGACAAGGGGAGATCTCTTAAAACAGCTGAAGGAGCCTCATCTGAGTAATGACAGTTACCTCTCCAGATCTATTAGATTATAAAAATATACATTCTGAGAAATATATAGCTGTGGGTTCTGATCCCAATGATGTGGAGATGCCGGCGTTGGACTGGGGTAAACACAGTAAGAAGTTTAACATCACCAGGTTAAAGTCCAACAGGTTTATTTGGTAGCAAAAGCCACACCTGATCCCAACCAGACAGACCATGTTTGGGACGCCTTGGCTCCTGCCTGGCTGGAATTGAAAGGAGGTATGCCAGAGCCCTGAATTTCCCAACGCCTTGCCTGTGCTTTGATTTGGTTCGATTTATTATTGTCACATGTATTAACATACAGTGAAAAGTATTGTTTCTTGCGCGCTATGCAGACAAAACATACTGTTCATAGAGAAGGAAACGAGAGAGTGCAGAATGTAGTGTTACAGTCATAGCTAGGGTGTAGAGGAAGATCAACTTGATGCAAGGTAGGTCCATTCAAAAGTCTGACAGCTGTTCTTGAGTCAGCTGGTACGTGACCTCAGACTTTTGTATCTTTTTCCTGACGGAGGAAAGTGGAAGAGAGAATGTCCGGGGTGCGTGGGGTCCTTAATTATGCAGGCTGCTTTTCTGAGGCAGCGGGTAGTGTGGACAGAGTCAATGGACAGGAGGCTGGTTTGCTTGATGGATTGGGCTACAAAGGGACTTGCCAGAGATCCCAGAGAAGTAAAGTAGATGGTTAAGAATAGGAGAGCAGCAAATCCTACAGAATTTCCACACTGCAAAGTGGGGAGGAGTGAACACACATTCTTCAAACATTTCAAATAGGTTGACGAAACGTTCTGGATTAGCACTGCGTTTAGACTTATGCCATATCGAACGGAAATGGCGTACGTCAACAAAGTAGGAACAGGGAATCATCAAAGGCAAAAAGGCTATTTTTCCCATCATGCTTGGTTCCCTGAAAGTGCTATAAATGATTCCCACTCCCTGGTCCGTTCCCCTTACCACTGCAATATTTATTCTGACTTTCTAATTCGGTAGCTGATCCCTTTTGAAAATTGTTATTAACTTTGCTTCCAACAACCTCTCAGCAGTGCATCTCTGATTACAACAACTTGCTGAGTAAAATCAATTCTCCCCATCCCCCCACCACCACCCCCCTCCCTGCGCCCCCCCTGGATATTTTTGCTAATTGTTTGAAATCAGCATCTAAGAACATAAGAACATAAGAAATAGGAGCAGGAGTAGGCCATCTAGCCCCTCGAGCCTGCCCCGTCATTCAATAAGATCATGGCTGATCTGACGTGGATCAGTACCACTTACCCGCCTGATCCCCATAACCCTTAATTCCCTTACCGATCAGGAATCCATCCATCCGCGCTTTAGACATATTCAGCGAGGTAGCCTCCGCCACCTCAGTGGGCAGAGAATTCCAGAGATTCACCACCCTCTGGGAGAAGAAGTTCCTCCTCAACTCTGTCTTAAACCGACCCCCCTTTATTTTGAGGCTGTGTCCTCTAGTTTTAACTTCCTTACTAAGTGGAAAGAATCTCTCCGACTCCACCCTATCCAGCCCCCGCATTATCTTATAAGTCTCCATAAGATCCCCCCTCATCCTTCTAAACTCCAACGAGTACAAACCCAATCTCCTCAGCCTCTCCTCATAATCCAAACCCCTCATCTCCGGTATCAACCTGGTGAACCTTCTCTGCACTCCCTCCAATGCCAATATATCCTTCCTCATATAAGGGGACCAATACTGCACACAGTATTCCAGCTGCGGCCTCACCAATGCCCTGTACAGGTGCATCAAGACATCCCTGCTTTTATATTCTATCCCCTTCGCAATATAGGCCAACATCCCATTTGCCTTCTTGATCACCTGTTGTACCTGCAGACTGGGCTTTTGCGTCTCATGCACAAGGACCCCCAGGTCCCTTTGCACGGTAGCATGTTTTAATTTGTTTCCATTGAGATAGTAATCCCATTTGTTATTATTTCCTCCAAAGTGTATAACCTCGCATTTCTCAACGTTATACTCCATTTGCCATATCCTCGCCCACTCACTCAGCCTGTCCAAATCTCTCTGCAGATCTTCTCCGTCCTCCACACGATTCACTTTTCCACTTATCTTTGTGTCGTCTGCAAACTTCGTTACCCTACACTCCGTCCCCTCCTCCAGATCATCTATATAAATGGTAAACAGTTGCGGCCCGAGTACCGATCCCTGCGGCACGCCACTAGTTACCTTCCTCCAACCGGAAAAACTAAGGCTGTTATCATAGTTGTCATAATACAATTGCAGCCATATCAGTCAGCTGCTGACTTCACTCATATCGAGTTTTGGTGATCCAGGTGAGTGTAATATGACATGCACAGGTAGGAGCAGGCCTGAACTTTGTGGAGTCATTTGGAGACGTGGGATACCTTTTTGGAAGGTTAACGTATCCCTATGGATATGGTCCCCTTTGGACACCTTTGGAGGAGGTCATGTGCCTTTTGGGTGAAAGTCAGGCACCCTTTAGGAGAGGAAAGAAACCCCTTGTGATTGTAAAAGATTAGGCAAAAAGTGCATGAAGTTATGAACTGTTAAGCTCATTGGAACTATTGAAAATGTCTAAATTAACCATCAAAGGCAATGGTCAAAAGTGTCAAAGTTAACTGTCAAATGGAACTGTCAAACTGTCAAGGCATTTAAACCTCCTGCCTTTATATCTTTGAAAGGAAATGTCTGGAGTGTTTGAAAACACAATGCTTACTATTTCACTCTATCTGTTGACGTAATACTGAAGGCTACCTTAACTGGATTAGTGCTGCATGATTGATTTCATAACCTTCTAGTATCACAGCAGGGTGCCTTCCATTTCACACTTTGATTGACAGCTCCAAGCAGTTATAGATTATTTAAAGTGAAACTATGGATTCCAATGTTGTGGTTATAATGAATGATATGTTTAATTTTGGAAGGATGTAGTTGGAATATAAATGTAATGAATGGATTCATATGAATAAGTATGTTTTTTTAAAAATAAAATCTGAAATAGACAGAATTATAAAAAATTTAATTTCAGCAACAGCTCCGAGAGCTGTCTGTGGTGGATACAGGGTGAGTTGGCATGCTAGGAGTAAGGGCAAAGGGTGATGGGTGGGGGGCATAGATTGACATGAGTTGGCACTAGATTTTGTATAGGCTTTATAAAGGGCCATGGATGATGGTAGAGGGACATAGTATAGCATTGTGGGAAGAGGGATTATCAAGGTGGGTAGAGGGCAGTGGGTTGGCATGGAGTGTACGAAGGGTTATGGGGTCTGGGTATTGGGCATAGATTAGCATGGCCTGTATGAGGGGTCATGGGGGCTGGTTGAGAACCTGAGATGGCATGGGTTGGCAAGGGTGGGGAATGGGGAGTGTGTGTGGGGGATGAAGGGGTGAGGACTGGAGGACTGTTGTTTGTTTTATTGCTTTTTAAAAACATCTTGGGGACAGTGGTGGAGCGCAGAGGCAAGCCTTCCACCTCACTCCCCTCCACACCTGGCAACCTTTACATTCACTCTGGTACACCTGACTCCCAGAGAACCCCATCACTCTGAAATGAAAATCCCAACTTCCGGGGCACCTTCTCCTGGCTCATGTTTGTGGAGCCAGGAATTGTCCCCGCTCTGCACACCTGAAGGGGGAACAAAAATCCAGGCCTCAGTTTCTACAGGCTGGAGAATGATTGGGCGGCACGGTGGCACAGTGGTTAGCACTGCTGCCTCGCAGCGCCAGGGACCCGGGTTCAATTCCGGCCTAGGGTCACTGTCTGTGTGGAGTCTGCGCGTTCTCCCCGTGTCTGTGTGGGTTTCCTCTGGGTGCTCCGGTTTCCTCCCACAGTCCAAAAATGTAGACGTTAGATTGATTGGCCATGCTAAATTAACCCGAGTGCCAGGGGGAATTAGCTGGGTAAATATGAGGGGTCATGGGAATAGGGCCTGGGTGGGATTGTGGTCAGTGCAGACTCGCTGGGCCAAATGGCCTCCTTCTGCACTGTAGGGATTTTATGGATTCTCTGGCTGTACAAATCAGACTTGCAGATACAAGTGACAATGCCTGTCCCTCGAACTGCTCCTCAGTCAGTGAATAGAATAGAATCCCTACAGTACAGAAGGAGGCCATTTGGCCCATCGAGTCTGCACTGGCCACAATCCCACCCAGCCCTATTCCCGCAACCCCACGCATTTTACCCTGCTAATCCCCCTGACGCTCACGGACAATTTAGCCCGGCCAATCAACCTAACCCACACATTTTTGGACTGTGGGAGGAAACCGGAGCACCCGGAGGAAACCCACGGGGAGAATGTGCAAACTCCGCACAGACAGTGACCTGAGGCCGGAATTGAACCTGGGACCCTAGCACTGTGAATGCAGGTTGTAATTCTTAACATTCTACGGATGAAATCTGCAGACAAAATCTGACATCAGCCAGAATTTTACCGCCCCACCCACCACAGGAATCGGAGTGGGTGAGGGGCGGGGCATGGGAAGGTCCGTTGACCTCGGGAGGGATCTTATGGTTTATGGACGAATGAGGCCGTAAAACCCTGCTCTTATATCTCATTGTTGGGGTGTCAGAAACATTGTTATCTGAATCAGTTCTTTAGCCATGCAACTTCTGAAACGCAGAGGTAGAGTTAATGGGTGAGATTCTCTGTCCTCCCCTCAGCAGTTTTCTCGGCAGTGGGAGACGGCGGCTGTTGGCTGGCAACGGGATCTTCCGGTTCCGCCACTGTCAATGGGAATTACCATTGAAGCCACCCCATGCTGCCAGGAAACCCATGGCAGGGGGTGCCCTGCCGGCAGGGCCAGAGAATCCCACCGGCCAGAATGGCCAGAGAGTTCCGGCCAGTGAAAGCAGAAAGTGCTGGGAAAACCCAGCACATGCAGCAGCATCTGTGGAGAGAGAAACAGAGTTAACATTTTTAGTCGAATATGACTCTTCATCATACTCAACGCGAAACATTAAATCTGATCCTCTTCCCCGCAGATGCTGCCGGATGTGTTGAGATTTACTAAGACTTGCTGTTTTATTTTAGATTTCAAGCTTCTATAATTTTATACTTCTATTTTGCGAGGTGGAGTTTCCTCTTTCTGCTCACAATTAGCATTGCAGATGCAAACTACGCTTAAAAAGTGCACTCGGTTTTCCAAAATGAAGTTACAGTTCAAGGTTCCACTCAAAGGCCAGGACTCTCCGATCTTGTTCGCCCTGCCACCGTTTCCAGCGAGAATGGGGAATTTGGCACTCAGCCAACTGCAGTGGGACCGGAGAATCCCAGCCGCGGGCAAGGCTGGAGGTTTCTAGTGAGAGTCATTCACATATTCACAAATGTAAAATTTTCAATGGACAGCATAATAATTTGTTCTGTGTACATTAAGGAAAAAATCACTGGGGAATTTAGAAGTATTAGAATCCTACAGTGCAGAAGGAGGCCATCTGGCCCATCGAGTCTGCACCAACCACAATCCCACCCAGCCCCTATCCGCTTAACCCCACTTATTTACCCTGCTAGCCCCACTGATGCTAAGTGGCAATTTAGCATGGCCAATCAACCTAGCCTGCACATCTTTGGATTGTGGGAGGAAACCCACGCAGACACAGGGAGAATGTGCAAACTCCGCACAGACAGTGACCTAAGCTGGGAATCGAATCCAGGTCCCTAGCGCTGTGAGGCAGCAGTGCTAACCACTGTGCCACCATGCTGCCCTGGTGCAGTATTAATACAGCTGGAAATGGATTATCACACAAGATATAAGGGTTTTTAATGAGAATTGATATGCTAACCGTGAGCTTAAATAATTGAAAATGACTTTAAAGAATTATAGTGAGTCATTTACTACATTAATTGATGTATTAATGTCCATTTCTTAGTTAATTACATACTATTTATAAACATTTTAAAATGTACCTACTCATGCTTTAGCACCTAAAAATTGTTCCATTTTTAAGAGCCTTCGCAAACAATTGTAATAAGGACACAATTGATGTTGGATTGACCAAGGATTGCTGGTTATCTGAGTACAAAAATTATTCCGGCGGGATTTTCCAGCCGCGCTCACCCAAAAACTGGAAAATCTGGCCCGAGATCAACAGACCTTTGCATGTTCCGCGTCCCGCCCGCTACAATTCCCATGGAAGATGGGACGGAAAAGTTCCCCCCATAAGCTTTTCCAGAAGCAGTTGTCCACTTAACATAACCCCATGGGTTAAAGAATGCTTTGCCGAGCAGGGGAATGAGTTCTCCACATCTGGATCCATCTTGTCCTGCTCCTGTTTGTGATCGAGGCTCAGAATGATTCCTCAGACTTTGCTAGTCTCAGTATTCCAGAGGAATTTTTCTGGCAGCACAGACACACTTTCTTTTGGCTTTGTCCCAGATTATGCAGGAGTGTTGGTATCAGCCAGATCAAACAAGCGAATTTTTGTACTCAGACAATCCTTGGTGAGAAAGCTGACCACCCAATCTATTAACCCCAAGCCTCATATTCTATTTCAAGCCCCCTTTATAGTTTGTTCATCTGGAGCAGCAAGTTGTGTGTTACAACTGGGAATGGTTTGACGGGACCCGGTCCACCCACTTCACAGTTACTTTGCAGTTTAATGCAAGTGATTGAGATCTCGAACTGCGAAACAAGGAAAGAAGTAACTGAAAATGAGGATATACAAGATCCCCGGGGATCCCTTGGATTTCTTCCTGCTTTTAGAGTGTAGCACGTCTGAAAGTCTCAAAAAACTGGCCCATTAAAATACATTATTTGTTGCCCTTGAGATTGTTGAACTTGAGTTTTGATGATTACTGTTTGAAAGGTCACAACTGTGATGCCCCCTCAGTCCAGCCTGAAACCAAAGTCCGCGTGGTTTCCTAATGTAAACCACTCAGTCAGTATTTCCAGAGAGCTTGCATATTTTTCTGTTGCCGCTCTCTCCATTTTGAAATTAACCCTATTTTCGTTCTCACACAATTGGCTACATTGTTCCTTTCTCTGCCTCTGGTGAAAAGTACATTTTAATAAAAATTAAATTCACATGTAGAGGTCCAGAATGGAGACAGGCAACTTGCCAATCACATCACAGCCACATCCTGCAGAGCATGGGACCATAATATGCTATACCAATATTACAAAATAGATTTTTCTTCATGCCTATAGCTGAATTATAGGGTGGATATTCTTGGCCTAACATCTGTGGGTCGGATCACTCTCTGCAGCAAGTAACACCAGTTGGGTTTTAGCCTGGCAGCCAGTTCTGTGTAGGGGAGGTGGAGAGATTGGGAAACCTGTTTGTCCTGCAAATACTGAACTTTGGGAAAAAAAGAAAAACATGTCTGAGGGATTCCCATCTGCAGGATACTTGGTTGACAGGCTGAAGGCCTTTGGGGTGGGAAGCCAGCTTCACAAGGCCAAAGCCAGGGTAGGGAATGGGAGAGCTCTCATTGTGGAGGGGTTTTCAGAGTCATCATGTGATTGCCTGGTAGGAGGGCAAGTGGCAGTGGTCGGGGTTTAGAGCAAGGCAGAAAAACCATAGGGGGCTGTTTGCTATGTGGCATGTTGGTTATTGGACAATTTGCATGAAGACCAGGTGAGAAGGGGTGAACTGGCTCTCTTCCATCGAACATCCTCGCTTGGCCTTTTCAAGTTTCTACCTCATGAGGAGGGACACAACAAGTATCAGAAGTGTTAGAGTCCAATAAGAAAAAGGTGAAAGAATAGAGTCCTTTGAGGTATAAATTTTAAACACTGATTTAAATTAGCTGGTTTCTTGGCTGTGGTCAGACATAGAATATGTTAGATTATTATGAGATCTTAGTTCACTGGTAGGCTTCTGGTAGAATTGATATCTCAAACAAAGTGGCACTCTTAGTCCAAAAGGGAAAGCGAGAGAGCTATACTCCGCATTTTTTCCTCTGCTGAAGATTTTCTTGACATTGCCTGTGTTAATTACAGTCTCTCTTCACTGAGTGAGCAGTCCAGCCTTAAAATACTTCATGAATTGTACATTTCCAAGACGTTTTGGGTGTGTTTCAATCTACAGAATCATGAGAATGCAGAAAGAGACCACTTGACCCATTGAGCCTGCACCAACAGCAATCTCAACCAGGCCCTATCCCCGTAACCCCACACATTTACCCTGCTAATCCCTCTGACACTAAGGAGCAATTTAGCATCAATCAACCTAACCCGCACATCTTTGGACTGTGGGAGGAAACCGGAGCACCCGGAGGAAACCCACGCAGACACGGGTGGGAAACATGCAAACTCCAACAGACTGTGACCCGAGGCTGGAATCGAACCTGGGTCCCTGGTGCTCTGGGGCAGCAGTGGTAACCACTGTGCCACCACACCACCCATTTCTAATTACCCTTATTTAGATGGTTATTGGTTTTGATGGGTGTGTGTGTGTCTCTCTCTCTCTCTTCCTATTCACACTCCCTGAAGATGATTTGCCTGTTTCTCACCTTCACCATGGAGTGTAGCCTTGCATCTTGAAGCATTTTGCTCTGTCTCAGTTCAAGTTGCAAAATCTCCAGTCAGTTGAATGTTAAAAAATCATGGGGGCGATTCTCCCCCCAAAAATTCTAGGTGTCAAATTAGCATAAAAAGTGGAGTAAATCCCAAACATGTGCAGACCCAGTATCGACCACCCCCCACCCGGCCCACCCCAATCACCTGCCATAGCCTAGATCGCCCCCCACACCGGCAGCCCCGACCATTCCCCTCCCGCAGTCCTGACCCCCTCCCCTCCCCTCCCCTGGAAGGCCAACGCCCCTCCCACACAATATCCAGCCCCGATCGCTGGCTTCCCTCCCTCTGCTTATTATCTCAAAGTGCACAGTGGCAGCTGGACACCGCCCCCCCCCCCTCCCCCCTCCCACCCCCCGACTCCAACTGATCTCCCTCCAGAGGTCCCGCCCCCCCCATTAGGCCCCACCAATAGGTCCTGCCCCTTGGCACTGCCCAATGCCCAATGGACAGTGCCAGCGTGCCCCCTTGGCATTGCCACTTTGGCAGTACCAGGGGGCCCAGGCTGGCACTGCCAGAGTGGCAGTGCCCGGGGGCCATCCCTTCACCTCCCACTTCCTGGTGGGCCTTTATGGCCCCCCTTCACTCCAGCGTGGACTGGCCGCCAGCTCCCCGCCAGTGCGGAGCTACAGTAAACCCGGCTGGAATGAACCACCCCTGACGGGGTGGGGGGAGGGTGGGGGGAAGACGTTTGCGGGCCCAGACAGTTCAGTCCCGGGTCCACTAATGATATTTAAAATATATTTAAATTAGTATCTACATAAATTATGCAGCTTTGCACCAATTTCTGCCGCGGAGCTGATGACATCAGAAATCCAGTGCCCGGAGACTCACGGAGACTATGGGGCCTAGTGGGGAGCCCGTGAAACAGCTTCCGCTCGAGTCTCCCGGCCTACTGCGCTGATGGGAGAATCGCCCCCCCCCATATTGTCAAAACTGAAGGGGAGTGGCCTCTTGACACTTGTTGGACCTGGAGGAGGCATTCCTGCACCTCCTGGCCCACTGGTGGTTCTGTAAAGGGACACACCTCAAAGATTCAGCCTTTCTCAACTCTTATAACCTGCCAAATGTCCAGTGAATGGGAAACATGGCTGCCTCTAGAATAATAACCCTTAGTTCCACCTCCATTAAATGTGGACGCAGGAGGGTTCAAGGGAGCTTCAGTTGCTGTTCCAGTTTCTTTGGCCTGGACTTTTGGCAATTTAGACCAACTCCCGGGCCCTTTAAAAATGGCAGGTGGCACCCGATTGCGGGATTCCCATTCCGATATCAGTTTCCGACAGTTTCCACCGATGTATGGAAACAGTGTGGATAACCAGCTTGCATATGGTGCTGTAACCCGTGCTAGCTCCATTGTGGATATGGGCAGTGTATACACCTCTCTACACCACTGCAGTTTCAGTGGATTTGAGCTCCTCCGATAAGTAGACCTGGTTGACAGCCTCTCAAAGTAGATCTGAACCGTAAATTCCAAGTGGGGGACCAAAAACAAAAGCCATCTGCTCCTGGAATTCTTTCATTGGCAGGCTTTGAAATACAAGGAAAATGTTCCTTTATTTTTGATAGTCACGGCATGGTGGCACAGTGGTTAACACTGCTGCTTCACAGTGCCAGGGACCCGAGTTCGATTCCCGGCTTGGGTCACTGTCTATGTGGAGTTTGCACGTTTTCTCTGTGTCTGTGTCGGTTTCTGCCAGGTGCTCTGGTTTATTCCCATAGTCCAAAGATGTGCAGGTTAGGTTGATTGTCATGCTAAATTGACCCTAGTTTTGTGGGAATTAGCAGGGTAAATATGTGGGGATAGGGTGGAATTGATGTTGGTGCAGGTTCAATGGACTGAATGGCCTCCTTCTCTACTGTAGGAATTTGATGATTCTAAGTTAGATAATATTTTGTAAGTTAGGTGTGTTTTTAATTCAGTCATTCATTATGGAGCTCTGTGCTGCAAAGGTAGGTGACCATTACATTGATCAGCATTATCTAAGTGTTGAGATGCATTAAAGTACTTTTCCCATTGTAAAAAGTGATTCTATACAATAATAGCTGCAGAAAATACTAACTGAGATCTCTAATGTAATGATTTGAAGTGCCCAGAGCCCTTTTTAAATTGAAATAAACACTTTCAATAGCTTCCACTTATAGAAAAACTCCTTATACTTCTGGTCTGCTTTCATTCACAGAACATGTGGGGCCCGATTTTACCATTGCGTCGCACCCGTTTTCGGGCGCAAAAACGTGGTAAGGTCGGGTGTGAGGCCATTAACGCGATCCACGCCTGCATCCGCGCAGATTGCCACTTTACCGAAACCCAGGAATGGCGGCGATTCGATTCGTGCCCAAAACGGGTGCAACGATGATTTAAATACATTTGCATGCATTGAAATTGAATTAATGAACTGTCCACCCAACTTTATCAGCATTTCCCTCTTTACCACCGCGTTTGCCAATCCGGAACCGCGCCGTAATGGACCTGCTAAATAAAAGTCTGAAACGGACGCTCCAGCTTCTGAAGAGCGCGTTCAGTGTTTCCAACGGCTCTCTGACTCAGATCAGTGGTGGGGTGGGGGGGGGGAGGAGGGAGGCGGGTCAGATCATTCTCTGGTTGGGGGGGAGGAGGAGGAGGTGGGTCAGATATATCTCGCGGGGTGGGGGGGTGGGCAGCGAGAGGATGGTGGGGGGGAGGGCTGATCGTTGTCTGGTGGGAAGGGAGGAGGAGGCGGGTCAGATGTTCCTCTGGAGGGGAGGGGGAGTGAGGCCAGATCATTGTATGGTGGGGGGGGGGTGGGTGAGGCCAGACCATTCTCTGGGGGGGGGGGCAGTGAGGCCAGTTAGTTGTTGGGGGGGGGGGTGAGGCCAGATCATTGTATGGTGGGGGGGTGGGTGAGGCCAGACCATTCTCTGGGGGTGGGGGGGGGAGTGAAGCCAGATCGTTGTCTGGGGGGGAGGAGGGACGTGGGTAAGAAGTATCTTGTGGGGGGAAGGCCCAATCGCTCACTGGTGGTGGGGCAGATGAATCTCTGGTGGGGGGGGGGGGGGGCAGATGGACCTCTGGTGGGGGGGGGGGCAGATGGCTCTTTGGTGGGGGGGGGGCGGATGGATCTCTGGTGGGGGGCAGGGGGGTCCGCTGCCACTCTGCGGGTGATCGGTGGGGAGGGGAGTGGGCAGGGGTGGCGATCAGTCTGGGTAGCGGGGGGGTGGATAAGGGGCACAGTGATATGTGTGGGTAGTTGGGGGGGATAAGGGGACAGTGATGTGTGTGGGTAGTGGGGGGGTGGATAAGGGGGACAGTGATGTGTGTGGGTAGTGGGGATGAGGAGAAGGGGGACAGTGATGTCTGTGGGTTGTGGGGAGTGGATAAGGGGGACAGTGATGTGTGTGGGCAGTGGTGGGGTGGATAAGGGGGACAGTGATGTGTGTGGGTAGTGGGGGGGTGGATAAGGAATACAGTGATGTGTATGGGCAGTGGGGGGGTGGATAAGGGGTTCAGTGATGTGTGTGGGCAGTGGTGGGGTGGATAAGGGGGACAGTGATGTGTGTGGGTAGTGGGGGGGTGGATAAGGAATACAGTGATGTGTATGGGCAGTGGGGGGGTGGATAAGGGGGACAGTGATGTGTGTGGGCAGTGGGGGGGTGGATAAGGGGGACAGTGATGTGTGTGGGCAGTGGGGGGGTGGATAAGGGGGCAGTGATGTGTGTGGGTAGTGGGGGGGGGTGGATAAGGGGGACAGTGATGTGTGTGGGCAGTGGGGGGGTGGATAAGGGGGACAGTGATGTGTGTGGGTAGTGGGGGGGGTGGATAAGGGGGACAGTGATGTGTGTGGGTAGTGGGGGGGGTGGATAAGGGGGACAGTGATGTGTGTGGGCAGTGGGGGGGTGGATAAGGGGGACAGTGATGTGTGTGGGTAGTGGGGGGGAGGGGTGGATAAGGGAGGCAGTGATGTGTGTGGACACCATCGCTCCCGTTTTTCGCTCCCGGGCCGCTTTTTCCACTTTCTGCGGCCCGGGAGCGATCTGACACAGGTGCACTTTCTCAAATTTTTTTATAACTGCGCATGCACAGTTCAGAGCTCCGATCGTTTCGGCCACGCTAAGCCCTGCCCACAGCACGAATAGGACTGGAGATGGCTGAGTGTGTATGGGGGGGCGCCTGGAAGCAGATCTCCAAGTCGGATCTGCATTAAATGTTCCATCCCAGGCAGCACCCTGGTGAATCTCCTCTCCACCCCCTCGAGTGCAATCACATCCTTCCTATAATGTGATGACAAGAACTGCACACAGTACTCCAGCTGTGGCCTCATCTAAGTGCTATACAACTCCAATATGACTTCCCTGCTTTTGCAATCTTTGTCTCGATTGATAAAGGCAAGTGTCCCATATGTCTTTTCACCACCCTACTAACATGCCCTTCTGCTTTCAGAGATCTATGGACAAACACGCCAAGGTCTCTTTGTTCCACAGAACTTCCTAGTGTCTGACCATTTATTGAATACGTCTTTGTCAAATTACTCCTTCCAAGTGTATCACCTCACACTTTTCATGGTTAAATTCCATCTGCCACTTATCTGCCCATTTAACCATTCCATCTACATCATCTTGTAGCCCAAGGCACTCCGTCTCACTGTCACCCACCCGTCCAATCTTTGTGTTATCCACAAATGTACTAATCCTACCCCCCACAGATCCCTGTGGTACGCCACTGGACACTGGCTTCCAGTCTCTAAAGCAGCCTTCTGTTATCACCTCTGTCTCCTACAACTGAGCCAATTTTGAATCCACTTTATCAAATTACCCTGTATCCCATGTGAACCCTGTCAAAGGCTTTGTTGAAATCCATATAAACTACATCGACTGCTCTACCCTCATCTATATACCTGGTCACCTCCTCAAAAACTTCAATCAAATTTGTTAGACATGACCTCCCTCTGACGAAGCCATGTTGACTATCCCTGATCAAGCTTTGCGTCTCCAAGTGGAGGTAGCTGCTCCCCTTCAGAAGTTTCTCATAGTTTCCCTACCGCTGACATGAGTCTCATTGATCTGTAGTTCCCTGGTTTTTCTCTACAACCCTTCTTAAATTGCGGAACCACGTTAGCTGTTCTCCAGCCGTATGGCACCTCTCCTGTTCAAGACTGTTCTCTTCCTGTGGGGAAGCACTTCAGCAGTCACGGGCATTCAGCCTTGGATCTTCAGGTAAGCGTTCTCCAAGGCGGCCTTCACGACACACGACAGCGCAGAGTCGCTGAGCAGAAACTGATAGCCAAGTTCCGCACACATGAGGACGGCCTAAACCGGGATGTTGGATTTAAGTCACATTATCAGTAACCCCCACAGCTTGCCCCCTGGACTTGCAGAATCTCACTAGCTGTTCTGTCTGGAGACAATACACATCTCTTTAACCTGTGTTTAATGCTCCCTCCACCCACATTGTCTGTACCTTTAAGACCTGGCTGGCTATAGGGATTCGCATTCTAATTAGTATTCTGTAACTTGATTTCTGTGTCTCTGTGCACTGTTTGAGAGCACATTTCCACTCCATCTGACGAAGGAGCAGCGCTCCGAAAGCTTATGGTGTTTGCTACCGAATAAACCTGTTGGACTTTAACCTGGTGTTGTGAGACTTCTTACTGTGTTCACCCCAGTCCAACGCCGGCATCTCCACACCTCTCCTGTGGCCAGAGAGGAATTGAAAATTTGGGTCAGACCCCCTGCTGTCTTCTCCCTTACTTCCCACAGCAGCCTGGGGCACAAGTCATCTGGACCTGGAGATTTATCCACCTTTAAGGCTGCCAACACCCCCAATACCTTGTTCTTTCCTATGCTAATTTGTTCAAGAACCTCACAGTCTCTCTGCCCGAATTCTATACCATCGTCTTCATTCTCTTGGGTGAAATGGGATGTGAAGTATTCATTCAACACTCTACCAATGTCCTCTGGCTCCACCCACAGATTGCCCCGTTCGTCCCTAATGGGCCCTACTATTTCCCTGGTTATCCTCATCCCATTGACATTTTTATAGAATATCTTGGGATTTTCCCTACTTTTACCAGCCAGAGCTTTCTCATAACCAACCGCCCTCCCCCCTTTGTATTCCTAATTGCTTTCTTAAGTTCCACGCTGCACCTTTTATACCTCACTAATGCCTCCACTGATTTGCTCCCCTTGTACTTTTCAATAGTCTTTTCTTTCCTTCTCATTGTTTCCTGAATATCTGTGGTCATCCATGCTTCTCTGAGCTTGTTATTCTGACCTATTACCTTAGAGAGAACATGCTGGGCTCGCACCCTCCCCATTTCCTTTTTGAATGCCCTCCACTGCTCTTCTATCGATTTTCCCATTCATCTCCATCCCCAGTCTACCTTGGCCAAATCCTGTCTTATTTGACGAAAATCTGCTCTCCCCCAATCCAAAACTTTTTTATTTATTTGCAGTTTGTCTACTTCCTTGTTCATAACAAGCTTAAATTGTACCATGTTGTAAAGTTTATAAAGTTAAAAGTTTATTTATTAGTCACAAGTAAGGCTTACATTAACACTGCAATGAAGTTACTGTGAAATTCCCCTAGTCGCCACACTCCGGCGCCTGTTTGGGTCAGTGCACTTAACCAGCACGCCTTTCAGACTGTGGGAGGAAACCGGAGCACCCGGAGGAAACCCATGCAGACACGAGGAGAACGTACAAACTCCACACAGACAGTGACCCAAGTCGGGAATCGAACCCGGCGTTGTGAGGCAGCATGGTTAACCACTGTACCACCATGCCACCCATAATGATCGCTATCACTAAAATGCTCCCCCATCACCACCTCAACCATCTTATTTTTATTCATTCATGGGACATGGGAATCACAGGCTGGCCAGCATTTATTGCCCATCTCTAGTTGCCCGAGGGCAATTGAAGAGTCAACCACATTGCTGTGGCTCTGGAGTCACAATTAGGCCAGACCAGGTAAGGATGGCAGATTTCCTTCCCTAAAGGACATTAGTGAACCAGATGGGGTTTTTCCGACAATCGACAACGGTTTCATTGTCATCAGTAGATTCTTAATCCCAGATATTTTTTATTGAATTCAAATTCCATCTGCCGTGGCGGGATTTGAACCTGGGTCCCCAGAACATTAGCTGAGTTTCTGGATTACTAGTTTAGCGAGAATGCCACAAGGCCATCACTTCCCCTATGCATAATTATTATATATAATAGCATAGATGCTTCCAATAGGTTGCAAAATTGCTGAAATGTAATTTTGCAATGGTTAAATTATGTATACTTGATGTTCCAGTAAAAATATCATTATCCAGCAATTAGATACAACTTTGTTGGGTGTCTAGGCTGAAGACAGTCCATTTCAATGACATATCCAATGGGTGGATCTCCAGCTCACTGTTATTACACTAAAATTTGATTGCTATCCTTCTTGTTTCTCCTACCCCGCAGCTGTGATTCTGTAGGTGCCAAGTGGGCATACCAGTCGAACCTTGGCACAGTGGTTAGCACTGCTACCTCACAGCGCCAGGGACCTGGGTTCAATTCCCGGCTTGGGTCACTGTCTGCGTGGAGTTTGCACATTCTCCCTGTGTCTGCGTGAGCTTCCTCCGGATGCTCCAGTTTCCTCACACATTCTGAAAGACGTGCTGGCTAGGTGCATTGACCCGAACAGACGCCGGAGTGTGGCGACTAGGGGAATTTCACAGTAACTTCATTGCAGTATTAATGTGACTTGTGACTAATAAGCTTTACTTTACTTTACCTTAAAGAAACAGCCACATCTACTGAAAAACAGCATATTAAATATAGCCAATTGGTATCTTTAAAAGCCCATTAGAGAAAAGAAATCACTGATTTGTTGGATTTTCCTTGCTTAATCTACCTCAAGATCAATGGCCATTCAAAAGCTGTCTGTTAGTCACTCTTTCATTTTTATCAGCTGCAAATAACTCTGCTTTATTTCATCCCATGCGACTAAATATCTATCAAAAGCTGTCTGCTGTGTTACTGCCAAATGTTTCTTCTATTCTGATGCATATCTGCCTCACGGGCTCATTTTTATACCTTTTCTCTTTGATTTTATCAGTTCACTTTTTCAGTTTCTGTCAACTTTCTCATATCCAATCTTGTTCTTGTGCTCTGCTTATTCTCATTCCACTTTGAGTTCTGGCGCAACTTCTTTTCTAACAAAAGTATAACTTGACCGAGCAGAGTTTGTGTCTCACTCTCTGTTATTTTAGTTCCAGTATTTCCATCGATTCAATATATTTTCCATCGCTACATTCCTCGAGTCTCATATTTTCAACTGACCTCCAGATCCTGGATGTTGCCACTTGACGCAATAAACAAATAATAATTCAGTGATAAGCACAATACAGTAAAGTTAAAATGTATTTATTAGTGTCACAAATAGGCGTACATTCACACTGCAATGAAGTTACTCTGAAAAATCCACTAGTCGCCACACTCTGGTGCCTATTCAGATACACTGAGGGAGAATTTAGCACGGCTAATGCCTAGTCTTTGGACTGTGGGAGGGAAACCGGAGGAAACCCACGCAGACATGGAGAGAACATGCAGACTCCGCACAGGCAGTGACCCAAGCCAGCAATCGAACCCAGGTCCCTGGCGCTATGAGGCACAGTAAGAAGTCTCACAGCACCAGGTTAAAGTCCAACATGTTTATTTGGTAGCACAAGCCACGGGCTTTCGGAGTGCTGCCCCTTCATCAGGTGAGTGGGAGTTCTGTTCACAAACAGGGCATATAAAGACACAAACTCAATTTACAAAATAATGGTTGGAATGCGAGTCTTTACAGGTAATCAAGTCTTAAAGGTACAGACAATGTGAGTGGAGAGAGGGTTAAGCACAGGTTAAAAAGATGTGTATTGTCTCCAGACAGGACAGTTAGTGAGATTTTGCAAACCCAGGCAAGTTGTGGGGATTACAAATAGTGTGACATGAACCCAAGATCCCGGTTGAGGCCATCCTCACGTGTGCGGAACTTGGCTCTCAGTCTCTGCTCAGTGACTCTGCGCTGTCGTGTGTCGTGAAGGCCGCCTTGGAGATCACTTACCCGAAGATCAGAGGTCGAATGCCCGTGACCGCTGAAGTGTTCCCCAACAGGAAGAGAACACTCTTGTCTGATGATTGTCGAGTGGTGTTCATTCATCCGTTGTCGTAGCGTCTGCATGGTCTCCCCAATGTACCGTGCCTCGGGACATCCTTTCCTGCAGCGTATCAGGTAGACAACGTTGGCCGAGTTGCAAGAGTATGTACCGTGTTCCTGGTGGATGGTGTTCTCATGTGAGATGATGGCATTCGTGTCGATGATCCGGCACGTCTTGCGGAGGTTGCTGTGGCAGGGTTGTGTAGTGTCGTGGTCACTGTTCTCCTGAAGGCTGGGTAATTTGCTGCGGACAGTGGTCTGTTTGAGGTTGTGCGGTTGTTTGAAGGCAAGAAGTGGGGGTGTGGGGATGGCCTTGCCGAGATGTTCGTCTTCATCGATGACATGTTGAAGGCTCTGGAGAAGATGCCATAGCTTCTCCGCTCTGGGGAAGTACTGGACAACAAAGGGTACTCTGTCCGACGTGTCCCGTGTTTGTCTTCTGAGGAGGTCAGTGCGGTTTTTCGCTGTGGCGCGTTGGAACTGTCGATCGATGAGTCGAGCGCCATATCCTGTTCTTATGAGGGTATCTTGCTGTAAGGCAGCAGTGCTAACCACTGTGCCACCATGTTACCACTTGAAAGTTGTCGACCTCCAATGTCCATGAGTAAATAAAAAGCAAAACATTGTTTTCTGATGTCAACTGTAGGTATTCATGTCCTTTGCCTTACTGAGTATAGGCCCCATCCCCCCCAGCTGACTGCGTTAGCCCCACCAGCACTCTGAAATTGCATGGAGTATTGTTTGATGAGGCTGGAAACGACATCTGTAAAACTGGTGAGTTTCACACAGCATTTCTCACCTGACCCAAGACTGCGCAATTTTGGGAAAATTCCACCCAAGATTTCCACAAATCTAATTCCATGATCGACTCTGACTGGTTAATATTTTCATGAAACCAAATAAGCAAGTGTTAATATATTAGGGAAGAATTTTAACCCACAAAACATGTAAGTTTAAATCAGTTGGTCGCAAAATGTTCAAAATCTTCAACTACCTATTTTTGGATTTAAAGGAGACACGGTAGGAGTCGGGCAACCAATCTGTTCCCAGCAATGGCGTTGGCTCATTTAAATATGTTAATGAGGCTGCCTGCTTCAGGTTTTTATTTCTCCATTTCAGATGTAACCCCAGCTGGCTAGGTTTCCCAGGCCTCAGAGATCCAGCACCTAAGTGTTTTTCCAGCTCTGCTTGTGGGACATGAAGATCAGGAATGTTTCCTACCAGCCAACAAAACTTTCTCCTGTGATCAGTTCTCCTCTGAACTGCTATTGGACCAACCCATCAAACAATGATGTCCATCCAGTGCTACAAACTCTTACTAACCTTGTCTTTCGATCTCCCACCATCTCTTCCTCACATTGGTCTCTCTCATCCATCCTTCCCTCTTCTGTTCTGCTGGTGTGTGGGGTCTAATTTATCACCCCAGCTTATCAAATCCCCCCTTTTATCTTTTATCTTCCTTTAGACTTTTTGATCTTCACCTGGCTTTTCCACTCTCGCCGTGGAGTTTTCAATCTCATCCTTGCCTCCCCTGGCCTTTTGGATTTCTCTCACCCAGCCTTCCCCCTCCTCCAATTCTGACCTCCAGTTTTCCCCTTTTCACCAACTTTGATCTCTCCCCTTCAAACTTTTGATTGCCCTCCTTCTACACCCCCAGTAAATTAATGACCTGAGGGAAATTTATTCTTCTAGATTTCTCCCACACTAAACGCTCCTTGTACCATCTGTGCCTCCATATAAATATTGGGGCTTTAATATCTGAATGTGCCCCATAAGTACATAGACTATTCAATGTGCAGATAAAATTCCGGCAAGAAACTAGAAGCAGGAGTATAGTTCTGGTCACCCTGTTATAGAAAGAATATTAGTGAACTACAAAGAGTGCAGAAAAGATTTACTAGGATGCTACCGGGACTTGATGGTTTGAGTTAAAGGAGAGGCTGGATAAACTGGGACTTTTTTCCCTGGAGCGTAGGAGGCTTAGGGGTGATCTTATGGAGGTCTATAAAATAATGAGGAGCATAGATAAGGGAGATAGTCAACATCTTTTCCCAAAGGTATGGGAGTCTAAAATTAGAGGGAATAGGTTTAACGTGAGAGGGGAGAGATACAAAAGGTCCAGAGGGGCAATTTTTTCACACAGAGGGTGGTGAGTGTCTGGAACGAGCTGCCAGAGGTAGTAGTAGAGGCGGGTACAATTTTGTCTTTTAAAAAGCATTTAGACAGTTACATGGGTAAGATAGGTATAGAGGGATACAGGCCAAATGTGGGCAATTGGGACTAGCTTAATGGTAAAAACTGGGCGGCATGGACATGTTGGGCCAAAAGGCCTGTTTCCATGCTGTAAAACTCTATGACTCCAAGATTCTATTTGGCCCTTCAAGCTCCACCCTTAATTTTGATCATGGCTGATTGTCAAATGTAATATCCTGACCCAGTGAAGATTAATATAATGTAAATTAGTGTGGTATTTGTTTCTTTTTCTGTTGCAGACAATCTAGTTAGTCAGTTGTGGCGTAATCAGAAACTATTCTGCAGTTGTCTTAAACTGGGTGCTAATCACAGCCTGGATTTGTTCTGAATATTTGTTCTGAATGTTGTATTCATTGGTGTACTTTGTTCCTATTAAAGACCTGGACACAAAATAATGGATGTACACCTGGCTGGGTGCCTGAGTAACACAGGCCCATTAGCAGGAACCAATTCTGTCATGATGCACATGTAAAAATGCTTCCCCCACAATTCTTTGTGGAGTTTGCGCGTTCTTCCCGTGTCTGCCTGGGTTTCCTCCCACAGTCCAAAGATTAGGTGGATAGGCCATGATAAATTGCCTCTTAGTGTCAAGGAGACGAGCAGGGTGGTTACGGGGATTATTTGGTTACGTGGCGTTATGGGTTAGGGCCTGAGTGGGATTGTTGTCGGTGCAGACTCGATGGACCGAATGGCCTCCTTCTGCACTGTAGGGATCCTATGGGCCCGATTTTACCAAAGCTTTGCGCCCGTTTTCGGGCGCGAAATCGCGGTAAAGTTGGGCGTCAGGCCTATACCGTGATCTGCACCTGATTCCGAGCAGATTGCGGCATTACCGACACCCGATTTGAGCGCGGGTCCGGCGCAAGCCCGAATCGGGCGGCCTGACGATTTAAATGCATTTGCATGCATTTAAATCGACTTAATGAACCGCGCGCCCAACTCTACCGCCAAATCCCACTTTACCGTCTTCTGGCCCGTACCGAATCTGCGCTTTTAGCGACCTGCAGAATAAAAGTCCAAAGCGGATTTCTATTCTGGAGGGGAACCTTTGAAGCCCATCCTCCTCCACCATCCTTCGCGGACCCCCCTGCTAACCACCCCGGCCCCCACCCACCCCCTCTGCCAGAATCAGACCCCCTGGGAGGCAGGCCCCCTTCAGCTGACCCCACCCCCCCCCCAACCCCGGGATCGGACACCCCTGGGAGGCAGGCCCCCCTCGGCAGAGCACACCCCCAACCTACCTCGATCGCTGGTCTCCCTCCACCATCCTTCTGTTAGCAAGATAAGCTGCATGTTCCTCAGCTAGATTCAGTTCGGTCAACACAAAGATGGTCCTTCTGCCTTGTGGGTCCATCTGGGTCACCAAGTCAGTTACAATACAGCGTTCAGCATCTACTGAACCATCTTGGATACAAAGGATAATGAATGGTCCTGGTCGATCTTCCTAGTGCTATCAGTACTGTAACATCAGGAATGGCTGCCGACACCAAGGATATAATTTTTAGCATAAGCAAGGCTTACATGCAGAACCCGAATGCCATTATCCTTTGTATCCAAGATGGTTCAGTAGATGCTGAACACAGTATTGTAACTGACTTGGTGAGCCAGATGGACCCTTCACACCCCCTCTCCTCCTCCCACCCCCTCACCCCCAGAGGGTGATCTGGGTCCCGCCCCCTCTCCTCCTCCCACCCCCCTCCCCTCAACCCAGAGGTTGATCTGGGTCCCGCCCCCTCTCCTCCTCCCATCCCCCCCCCAGAGGGTGATCTGGGTCCCACCCCCTCCTCCTCCCACCGCCACCCCCCCCCCCCCCCCACCCCCCCTGCAGATGATCTGGGTCAGAGAGCCGCTCTCTCTGCTTTTTTCTCCCTGTCCGGACGCGCTGCTTTGGATTTTTTTTCTAACTGCGCATGCGCAGTTCAGAGTTCCGATCGGTCCGCCAGCGCTAAGCCCCGCCCACAGCGCAGATCGGGCCGGAGCCGGCAAAACGCGTATGGGCGCGCTGGAAAGAGGATTCCAGGCTCGGATCTATTTGACGCCCAAATTCGGCACTTCGACTCAAAATGGTAAAATCAGGCCCTGTGATTCATGAAATAGTCACTTAACAGATAAAAGAGATCACAATTTCTCGAATCCAGCTTTGGAATGCATTACATACACATGAAGATTCTTGAGTTAAAATGGGAAACTGGTGGCACGGTGGCACAGTGGTAGCACTGTTGCCTCACAGAGCCGGGGACCCAGGTTCGATTCCAGCCTCAGGTGATTGTCTGTGTGGAGTTTACACATTCTTACCATGCCTGTGTGGGTTTCCTCCCACACTCCAAAGATGTGCAGGTTAGGTGGATTGGTCATGGTAAGTGGATGGGATTACAAGGATGGGTGTGGGTCTGGTTAAGATACTCGTATGGAGAGTTGGAGCAGACTCGATGGGCCAATGGTCTTTTTCTGTACTGGAGGGATTCTGTTGTTCGATAACAATAAGACTAATTGCTCAATGTCAGTTGGATGTCGGAGAAAATCAGTACTCCATACGCTGATCTTTGCTTAAATATTTCCTTTTAATATGTTTATGTTTGTCATCGTTGGTTACATTTCAATTATGAACATTTAAGGTCATTTTTTCATTTGTGAGAACTCCCATTATTTTTTCCTTCATCCTGTTCTAAGCCAGAGTCTGTCTGTGAGTTACCAACCAAAATTTCCAATCTGTTCTCACTCAAGTCGATTTTTCTAAATCCTTGTTGGCTTCTAACCTTTCCTTCCATAAATGTATTTTTGGATGTGGGTGACTGTAAAAATGGCAGAATTGCCCAGGACTGCGATTTACCAATCATGCACAATTCTACTTTTCCTCCAAAAGGAAAATGTGATCCTCAGTCTGTGCTCCATCGAGAAGACTAAACAATTACGACTTCCAACATAAAGTTGTTTCCGCAAATTATGGATACTTCTGTTTCTATTTCAGTGGCAATTTGAAATAATTATGTTTTTCACTCCACGTTTAACCTCTTTGGGTTATCAAGGCAATAATATACAGGTCGGCATTTTCATCCAAGCGACTGGCCAGACATCCAAATTAAACATTTGCTGCAAGCTAGTCTGAGTGTTTTGATTTTTGCGTTATGACAAGACCACATGTCCCAGAAGTGTTCTTTTCCTGTCTTTCTCTGGAATGGGGTTGCATTGTTGATGTAAATTTCCTGTTGTAACTTTTTCTTATTCTCAAAAGAAGGTTTGGGTGGAAGAATCAATTACTAGGGGGCATAGGTTTAAGGTGCGAGGAGCAAGGTTTAAACGAGATGTACGAGGCATGTTTTTTACACAGAGGGTGGTGGGTGCCTGGAACTCACTGCAGGGAAAGGTAGTGGAAGCAGATACGATAGTGACTTTTAAGGGGCATCTTGACAAATACATGAATGGAATGGGAATAGAGGGATATGGTCCCCAGAAGGGTAGGGGGCTTTAGTTCAGTCGGGCAGCATGGTCAGTGCAGGCTTGGAGGGCCATAGGACCTGTTTCTGTGCTGTAATTTTCTTTGTTCTTTGTTCTTTGAATCCAAAGCTCTGACATAGTAATGGGGATAAGCACAGCACAGTACGGGCGGCACGGTGGCACAATGGTTAGCACTGCTGCCTCACAGTGCCAGGAACCCAGATTCAACCCCTGGCTTTGGGTCACTGTCTGTGCGGAGTCTGCACATTCTCCCCTTGTCTGCATGGGTCTCCTCTGGGTACTCCTCCCACAGTCTGAAAGACGCGCTGGTTAGGTGCATTGGCCATGCTAAATTCTCCCTCGGTGTATCCGAATGCTGGAGTGTGACGACTAGGGGATTTTCACAGTAACTTAATTGCAGTGTTAATGTAAACCTACTTGTGACACTGATAAATAAACATTGACCATTGGGTTGGTGACTGAGTAATTAAAAATTAAAAATACGTCACTTTTATCTGTATCTGAAATTTAGAGTAGTCAGTTCAGTCAGATACTGTACAGGCGGGACAGTCACATTAAGGAGTATTTTCCAACATCTGCAACTCCAGTTTAAACCTTTTATTGCTGAAACCAGACGCACACATACCAAAAAGACAGCTCTGACCCAGAGCTCGCAGACTGAAGTGAAAACAAAAACACCCCAGGGTTTTTAACTAGAGAAATGTATGGAAAAAATTACTAAATTCTGACCAACTGCAGATAAAATGTCCTTTCTGCGTTGCTCTGCCCTGTATTGTGCTGAAAGGGAGGAGGAAAATTATCACAACCACCCGAAAAGAAAATTATGTTTGTTAATTTTTGCTTTTCAGCCGCCCTCCAGGGAAAACTCTTTGGAGCATTTATTTCCAAATTCTCACTGCATTGCTCTGAGCGTAGAGTTTGACTCCAGTGCCAGGGTTGCGAGGCCTTACTGAGGGAGCGGGACTCACAATGACTCATAACAATGGAATACTGTGGAAGAAAAAAACAAAATCTGGAATGTGAATCATTGACACGTCTGCAGTGAGAGTGTATCCCCCTTCCTCAGCACAAGGCAGAGAGAAGCCTTACCCAGGGAACTGCAGTAACTACAATGCCAGGTGAAATCACTCCTCAGAGACCAGTGTTCCTTCACCAGATTCCCTTTATTTAGAAACTTATCTCCACTCCGAAGAGTGGAGGTACACAGCTTCAGGTACACAGTCAGAATCTGGCGTGTCAGTAGCCTGGACTCTCCTCAATATACATCCAGGTGAGACTCCCTGATTGGGCAGGCAATTATTACCTCAATCAGGGAGCTCATACTCAAAGAGGCCCACCTCATGGGCCTCATTGAGGTCATTACACCAGGATATGAATGTTACCCAGTATTGACATTTCATGCCAAAGTCACCAGGTGCCCACATTTAAAAGGTGGGGTGCATCTACTGCAGGGCTTGGAGGACGGTTTTATGAGGTGACTTGGATCTATAAGTAAAATATTGAAGTGAGGCAGACAGGAATCTAGAGGAATTGCGTGCTGACGTAAAACTAAAGAGAGGACATTCATTAATCCAACTTAACTCAGTTAATACAAATTGTGACTGTGGAATCACAAGGGTGGTTGGGATTTTTTTTGATTTGCATTGAATCTCAAGTCATAGGGCCTGATTTTACCAAACCTTCGTGCCCGAATCGCGGTAAAGTTGGGCGTTGGGCCTATACCGCGATCTGCACCCGATTCCGAGCAGACCGTGGCTTTACCGACACCCGATTCGGGCGCGGGTCCAGCCCGCGCCCGAATCGGACGGCCCAACGATTTAAATGCATTTGCATGCATTTAAATCGACTTCATGAACCGCGCGCCCAACCCTACCGCCAAATCCCACTTTACTGTCTTCTGGCCCATTCCGCATCCGCGCTTTTAGCGACCTGCAAAATAAAAGTCTGAAGTCGTCGCTGCAGCTTCCGAAGAGCGGGGTCAGAGCCTCCAATGGATCTCTGACCCAGGTCATCCTCTGGTTGCGGGGGGGGGGGGGGGGGGGGGTGGTGGGAGGAGGAGGGAGGGGGACCCAGATCATCCTCTGGTTGGGGGGGTTCCGCTGCCAGTCTGCGGCCGATCGGTGGGGAGGGAGGGCGAAGGGGGGTCCACCGCCACTCTGCGGGCAATCCCTCCTCCCCACCGGAGGAACGAATCCCTCTTGCCAGAGTGGACGTGCGGCCATGCCATCCCACAAAGCCTTCAGGATGAATCGATTCCTCGCTAAGAATATGAAGCAGAACCGGCCGATTCCACAGTGGATCCGCATGAAAACCGGCAACAAGATCAGTACAAGTCCAAGAGGAGACACTGGAGAAGGACCAAGCTGGGCCTGTAAAGGGATTCACCATCGCTGGTACACTACCAGCCACAGATTACTCTTCCCTGCAGGGACAAGAGAGCGGGAGAGATGGCTGTGGCTGGTAGTGTACCAGTGATGGTGTATCCCTTTACAGGCCCAGCTTGGTCCTTCTCCAGTGTCTCCTCTTGGACTTGTACTGATCTCGTAGCCAGTTTTCATACGGATCCACTGTGGAATCGGCCGGTTCTGCTTCATTTTCTTAGCGAGGAATCGCTTCATCCTGAAGGTTTTGTACGATGGCATGGCCACACGTCCACTCAGGGAGGAGGGATTCATTCCTCCGGTGGGGAGGAAGGATCGCCCGCAGAGTGGCAGTGGACCCCCCTGCCCCCTCCCTCCCCACCGATCGGCCGCAGAGTGGCAGCGCCCCCCCCCCCCGCAGAGGATGATACGTCACACCCCCTCTCCTTCCTCCCCCCCCCACCGACCAGAGGATGATCTGGGTCCCGCCCCTCCCTCCTCCCACCTTCCCCCCACTCCCGACCAGAGGATGATCGTCAGAGTGCCGCTCTCTGCTTTTTTTTTCTTTCGCGCCCATGTGCGCTCTGTCAGATTTTTTCTGAACTGCGCATTCGCAGTTCAGAGCTCCGATCGGTCCGCCAGCGCTAAGCCCTGCCCACAGCGCGAATCGGACCGGAGCTGGCAAAACGCGTATGGGCGCGCTGGAATGAGGATTCCAGGCGTGGATCTATTTGACGCCCAGATTTGGCACTTAGACTCAAATTGGTAAAATCAGGCCCGAAATATATTTTTGTCGCTTTAATTCGCCAAAGATCCTTCGACAGCACCCTCCAAACCCACGACTACTTCCATCTAGAAGGACATGGGCAGCAGATACATGGGAACACCACCACCTGCAAGTTCTTCTCCAAGCCACTCAGCGTCCTGACTTTGAAATATATCGCCGTTCCTTCTCAGTCTCTGAGTCAAAATCCTGGAATTCCCTCTCTAACGGCATTGTGAGTCAACCCACAGAACGTGGACTGAAGCAATTCAAGAAGGCAGCTCACCACCACCTTCTCAAGGGCAACTAGGGATGGGCAATAAATGCTGGTCCAGCCAGTGATAGCCATGTCCCATGAATGAATTTTAAAAATGTAAGTTGGAAAAGTAATCACTGATTCATACATTACGGAAAAAATATATCGGGTGGAATTTTCCTGTCCCGCCTGCCACTGGAATTGTAGCGGGTTCGAGGGGGGTGGCAGGTAGGGCGCGGACCCGCAGACCATGCAAGGGTCCATTGACCTCAGGGTGGGATTCCCTGGTTTTAGGGTGAGTGCAGCTGGAAAATCCCATCTGCAGTGTTTTTATCAAAGCAAAACACAATGGATGCTGGAGATCTGAAACAAAAGCAGAAAGTGCTGGAAAAAAAAACTCAGCTGGTCTGGTAGCTTCTATGAAGAGACAAACAGAGAGCACCATTTTCCAGCCCTTCCCATCGATGGGATCTTCCAGTCCTGCCAAAAGTGCCTCCCCATGACGGGCTCCCTGAGGGTAGTACAAGAGGGCCATGCAGAATGCCAGAGACACAATGGGACTGGAAGATCTGGCCAGTGGCCAATGATGAACTGCCTCTATCACCGGGAAACATGCCATAAGTAGGGCTGGAAAATCTCGCTCAGAGTTAATGTTTTGAATCCAATGTGACTCTTTGGAACGGGAGAGAGGTAGAACTGTGATGGGTTTTATGCTGTTGATAAAGGGAGAGAGGAGTCGTGTGGAATAATGAGGCAAGGGCAGGGAGAGGGTTAGAGGCCGGGGGAGATTAAGTACCAAAGATGTCATGGGCCAAAGGGCAGAGGGAATTCTAATAACAGTAGAAATCATGCGTTGGTTCAGAGTAGGTGCACACACACTCAATTCAACACTCACTCACTGCACACACACAAAGCCTGTGGCTGCCAAAACTGTGACCCTAAACTTTGAGACAACAAATTCCTTCCAGGTTCCGGTAGGTGACATTAATGAATCTCACCCACCACTTTGTCAAGAAGGTCACTGATGTTCTTCATGTGAGGAGGGAACAATCTCATTCATCACAAGGATAAGAGAGCATGAGGCACTGCTTGCATTGTAGGCTTTCCCATGGTCTAAGTTGCCATAGACTGGATCCACGTTATGTGTGTTCTCCCCATCACCAGACCGGCATCTTTCTGAATAGAAAGGATTCCACTCCCTCGACATCCAGCTTATTAATGACCACAGGCCTGGTATACCGGCAGCAGTTATGATTCATTTAGCCTGTGCCAGTCCTCTCTGGCATCCTTTATTTCAGCTAGGCAGGCAGTTGGGCAATGAATGATATCCTCTCCAGACATAGCTCATGATTTCTGTAAGGAACTTGGGCACAGCTGCAGATCCGGCATACAATGATATCTAGGTTGTCGCTGGAAACATCAGCAAACAGTTGGCAATGTGCAAGCAATACTATTGCTGCCTGGACCATTCAGGAGGAGTTTAGCAGTGCAGCTCTGAGTGGGTCTGTGGTTGTCTGCTGCAGGTCTCATAACTTTGCCATTATGAGAGGCCAGCCCTTCACCACCGTCTGACCTTCAAGATGTGTAACTGGAACCAGGGCCAGAGAGAGAAATCATGGGCCCTGGTGCTTCTGTTTCCAGGCCTCTTACTTTTCACTCTCCACCCCCAAACCCCCACTTTAACCCTTCCACTAAATCATACATGATCTTCCCCTTTTCCAGATTCCAGAAACTCAACTGGACGTGCCATATAAACACAGAGGGCTACACGAGCAGGCCAGAGGCTAGGAATACTGGGATAAGTAACTCACCTCCTGAATCCCACGTGGGTGGTGAGTACCTAGGGGTGTGGCATGCAAAATTTGAGGGGGCAGATGTTGTGGGTTCCTTGGGGGGTTGGGGGTGTGGAGGGGTGTCCCTTGCGGGGCTCAGTCTGGACAATTAAAATCATAGAATCTCCACAATGCAGAAGGAGGCCATTCGGCCCATCAAGTCTGCACCGGCTCTCTGACAGAGCATCCTACTCAGGCCCTATCCTTGTAACCCCACATATTTACCCCTTTAATCCCCTTAAAATAAATACACATCTTGGGACACTAAGGGACACAATTTAGCATGGTCAATCACCTAACCTGCACATCTTTGGACACAGACACAACATGCAAACTCCATACACAGTCACCCAAGGCCAGAATTGAACCCAGATACTTGGCACTGTGAGGCAACAGTGCTAACCACTGTGCCACCGTGCCATCCAGTTGCACTGAAGTGAGAAGAACTTCTATTTCTGCAAACTCTTTCAGAATAACTATTAGAGTAAGTGTGGTGGACCTCAGTTGTGCCTTTGTCCTATATGGACCACCGTTGTGTGTGCACAATCTCGGGTCTTACCTGGACACATCCCCTTCCAGTTTGGTTCCTCCCCTCGGCACCTAGTATAAAGGTGGCTGTCTCCTCCCCATTGTTCAGTCCAGGTTGGTTATTTGTTGGGATCTGCTCCTGATTCTGTTGTGAATAAAAGCCTACACTTGTATTGGCACACCGGTAGTCTTTCGCCTTATTGATAGCGCGTCAGTAAGACTGGCAGAACCATCCGAAATTAGCGATTTAAATAACTTTGTCTAATGGTACCCAGCGCAGCACAATTGCCCAGGGGAAGTTAGCGCTTCTGGACAGTTGCTGGGTAAACCCTTAGCTGGGAAATTCCGAGAGGGATTCCCCACCGCATCTTTGGGACAACCCCCAAATCCGATACAGGGGAGCCAGGATGTTACGGGCCCTAACTCTGGTTGTCCCACTGCATTTTTAAAAAATCTATAAAGCCTTTTTCCCTGGAATTTGAGCTAAAGATGGAACTCAGGGAACACTCTGAGAAAAGAAACTCTGTGGGTAAAGTATCAGTATTCCCAAAAATGTAGCATGGGTTTTTCTACTCTTTGTAGACTTCCATTAACTTCATTCTTCATACCACAGAGCAGGGTGGGGATGTACTGTGGTGAATTACTCATCCGTCTGGTGTTCCATATTCAAATCAACGTGCATATAAATGGTCTACTTCCATTCGTTGTGTTACGGATTTTAGTCCTTGTTTTAGGTTCACGGGCTGGGACAGTCTGGGAACGATTTCTTAGAGAACACCATCAGTCTTGTTGGACGCTGGAAGCCTGCTATAAAAGTCACCCCCACCACCCGCACCAGGGTGTTTTATTTTGAGTCACAAGCAACTTTGGAGAGGATTTTTTTTTTGACTTCCTGATGGGGAACCAAATCATCAAATGCCCAGAGAGACATACTTGTTTCATTTATTGTAATAAACTCCAAAGGGAATTAAATCAATTGGACATTTGTTTGAGTCCAAAGTGAGCTACTCCCAATCCCGACCACTATTAACCTCAGGCTGGCCGCTGCTGTTTCTGTTCACAGCTAGGGAGGAAGGCTTTGTTTGCATTGTCTGTGAATAGAACTCTTTGATCTCAGAGAGAGCTCGGTGCATCTGAGCTCTGCTCCCACGTGCAGTGCCCCACTTCACCTTGCTAAATTTTAAATGCTTTGAGACCATAGTTGGAAGCAGCCACGTTGTCCAAATATCTAAAGCAACATTTATAAAGTGTTGGGGAAGTCCAATAGATCCCCTGAGTACTTGTTAAACTCAGGTTGACTCTACGCTGGAGGTAGAGTCCATTCATTGGCATGTGAAATGCTGGCCTTTTGTGGGAGGAGTGGGAGAATGCCTCACACTTCTCCTGTCAGGGTTACACTTCCACTTTTGTATCAGCGCAGGAACTGGATATGAAGATTCAGAACTCCTTCTTGAACCGCCCCAGTCCCTGTGGTGTGACACACCCACCGTGCTGTTCGGGAGCAAGTTCCAGCATTTTGACCCAATGACGGTGAAGGAACAGCAATATAGTTCCAAGTCAAGATGGTGTGTGACTTGGAGGGTAACCTCCAGGTGGTGGTGATCTTCCCATGTATCTGCTGCCCTTGTCCTTCTGGGTGGTAGCAATCATGGGTTTGGAAGGTGCCCAAGGAGGCTTGGTTAGTTCTTGCAGTACACCTTGTAGATGGTACACACTGCTGTGACTGTGCATTGGTGGTGGAGGGAGTGGATGTTTGTGGATGGGGTGCTAATCAAGCAGGCTGCTTTGCCCTGATGCTGATAAGCTCCTTGGGTATTGGAGCTGCACTCATCCAGACAAGTGGAGAATATCCCATCAGACTCCTGACTTCTGTTTTGTAGATGGTGGACATGCTTTGGGAGTCAGGAGGTGAGTTATTCACTGCAGGATTCCTAACCTCTGACCTGCTCTAGTAGCCACATAATTTATATGGCTAATCTAGTTGATGGGCTAGTTGACGGGATAGATGTGAGGATTAGGTGAATTGGCCATGCTAAATTGCCTCTTAGTGTCAGGGGGACTCGCTAGGGTAAATGCATGGGGTTATGGGGATAGGGCCCAGGAGGGATTGTGGTCGGTGCAGACTTGATGGGCCGAACGGCCTCCTTCTGCACTGTAAAATTCTATGGTGGCCTAATTTCTAGCCAATGGTAACCACCAGGAAATTGATCATGAGAGATTTCGCAATGGTTCTGCCATTGAATGTCAAGGGATGTTGGCTAGATTATCTCTTGTTGGAGATGGTCATTGCCTGGCACTTGTGTGGCACGAAGTTCACTTTCCACTTGTTAGCCCAAGCCTGAATGTTGCCCAGGTCTTGTTGCATCTGAACATGAACTGCTTCAGTATCTGAGGAATCGCAAATGGTGCTGAACGTTGTGCAGTCATTTGCGAACTTGCCCCCCAGCTTCTGACCTTACGATGGAAGGAAGGTCATTGATGAAGCAGTTGAAGATGGTTGTGCCTCGGGCACTACCCTGACGAATTCCTCCAGTGATGGCCTGGAACTGAGATGATTTACCTCCAACAACCACAACCATTTATACCTGACTCCAACCAGCAGAGAGTTTTCCCTTGATTCCCATTGACTCCAGTTTTCTTATTTCTCCTTGATTCCACATTCAGTCAAATGCTGCCTCAATGTCAAGGGTAGTCACTCCCACCTCACCTCTGGAATTCAGCTCCTTTGTATATTTCTTCTGTCTTTATGAAAGGTTGAGGAAGTCGGGCCGATATTCATTGGAGTTTAGAAGAATGAGAGATGATCTTATTGAAACATAAGATTATGAGGGGTTTTACAAGGTAGATATGGACAGAATTCTCTGGCCATGCTGGTCTAAAAGCTGAAAATTCCCGTCTGACTGTCAATGGGGTTTCACATTGTCCCCAACCCACCCGCTAAAATTCCAGTGGCGGGTGGGATGGGGGGCACAGTTTCAGAATAAGAAGTCTGTCATTTAAGATGGCACTGACGGTGAATTTCTTCTTTCAGAGGGTTGTGAGTCTTTGGGATTCATTATTCCAAGGAGTTGTGGGAGGCTGGATCATTGAATACATTTCAAGGTTGAGTTCGACAGATTTGTGAGCTGTAAGAGAGTGAAGGGTTACGGGGTCCAGGCAGGAAAGTGGAGTTGAGACCACAATTAAATCAGCCATGATCTTATTGAATGAGGACGAGGTGTAAGGGACTGAATGGCCTATACTCCTGCTCCTATTTCTTATGTTTTAAAACGTTCCCCAAAGTATTGCATTTTTTTCAGTAATGGGCCTTTGCAGTGGTTACAGAATGAGCACACCAGGCAAGGCGTGTAACATTAGCCCAGCAACTACTAATGCCAGGCCAACTTCAAGAAAATTAAGAAAAAATCTTTTGTAGATTGTACAATTAAATGAATGAACACCATGGAGAGGAATACCACTCATAGGATCATAGGGGCCCTACGGTGCAGAAGGAGGCCATTTGGCCCATTGAGGCCTGCACCAAATCTTACCCGGGTTTACCCCGTAACCCCAGGTATTTACACTGCTAATCCCCCTAACCTATTTTCGGGCACCAAGTGGCAATTCAACATGGCCAGTCCGTGGCATGGAAGTTTTTTAACTGACGTGCCATATCAGCACATTCATTTCTTTTGCAACTTGTAAGGCAAGAAGCTGGGAATGGGATTTGGAGTGGACTCCGGGATCAAGGGTTTGAAGAAGGGCTGTGAGACTATGAGATGGAACATAAGGGAGAGATGGGGAGTGAAAACGGAAGAGAGAGTGAAAGACGGAAGGAGAAAATGAGAGGACAGAACAGGGGAGATAGACACAAACAAAATAAAACGATGGTTTCACTTTGGGAAAAGCGCAAAATCTTAGAGGTATTCATAGAAATCATAGAAACCCTACAGCGCAGAAGGAGGCCATTCGGCCCATCGAGTCTGCACCGACCACAATCCCACCCAGGCCCTACCCCCACATATTAACCCGCTAATCCACGCATCTATGGACTCTAAGGGGCAATTTTTAACCTGGCCAATCAACCTAACCCACACATCTTTGGACTGTGGGAGGAAACCGGAGCACCCGGAGGAAACCCACGCAGACACGGGGAGAATGTGCAGACTCCGCACAGACAGTGACCCGAGCCGGGAATCGAACCCGGGACCCTGGAGCTGTGAAGCAGCAGTGCTAACCACTGTGCTACCGTGCCGCCCGGTATTGCTTTGGGGAAGGTGGATTCAGCTGGTGTTTTTTTTAAGATTATAAATTTACAAGTTGTAGGTATAAAATTATTTTATGATGTAATAAATCGACCCAATGAGGCTAAAGGGCAAAAGGCTTCATTGCCAAAAGGGTCAGATCGAATAACTATGCGACTGTACACCATTCCTTCCTGGCTCCAACTGTGGATCCACCACAGCCCGGGATATGCCCCCTCACTCCCGATTGGCTCGGCTTCCCGCCTCGGCACTCCATAGTGTCCAGCCCAATCATGAAGCCCTCAGGGAATGCCCCCTTAAAGGAGCCTCGCCACCACGTATGATAATTAGGATCAACCATTTTTAATGTGATAAGTCAAAACATTCCGGGGGCACATACCTCATCAGTGTGCGACCAAGGTGTTTGCAGAAGGTAGCAAAACCGTAACGTTGCTGCCTACAGCCTCAACTGCAATAACCATGGTTAGTAAGGCTGGACTTGGATCTGCAATAACCTATTAAGCATTTTCTAAAAGATAAAAAAATGTTACTGGTCGAATAATAGGCTACTCGTTGCTGCTGGTTTTTGAAACATCAAAGCAAAATAATCCTCAAAATCACGGCTAGGATGTAATTTTCAACAAGCACATGCAAAAGTCTCTTGGTTTTTAAGCATGTAAATGCAATGCACATGTTCATTGCAGATTGCAAAATAGTGAACAATTCATAAAGAAACAGTATCGAAACTTATCACTAACTACTGCACTGCTCTGTGCATCCAACCAACAATGGAGAGGGGGGGAAGGAGGGAGAGGGGAAGGAGGAAAGGAGGGAGAGAGGAGGAGGGGCAGAGGAGTAGGGGGAAGGAGCGGGGGAGGTGGGAGAGGGAGAGGGGAGGAGAGGAAGGGGAGGAGAGAGGGGAGCGCATGGGGAATGAGGGGGAGAAGGGAGGGGGCAGGTGGGAGGGAAGGGGATGGAGAAGGGGAGGATGGGGAGAGGGAGGACAAGGAGGAGTGGGGGAGGAGGGCAAGGGGGGATGGAATCTAAAACATGGGGCACAGTCTCAGGATAAGGGGCTGATCATTTATGACTGAGATGAGGAGAAACTACTTCATTACTCTTAATCTTCCAAATTACAGAGAATTTAGCTTAATTTTGAGTTGATTTGATTTATTATTGTCACTTGTATTGGTATATAGTGAAAAGTATTGTTTCTTCCACACTATGCAGACAAAGCATTCAGTTCATAGAGAAGGAAAGGAGAGTGCAGCATGTAGTGTTACTGTCATAGCTAGGGTGTAGAGAAGGATCAACTTAATATAAGGTTGGTCCATTCAAAAGTTTGATGGCAGTAGGGAAGAAGCTGTTCGTGAGCCGGTTGGCACATGATCTCAGACTTTTGTATAATTTTCCTGACGGAAGAAGGTGGAAGAGAGAATGTCTGGGGAGTGCGGGGTCCTTGATTATGCTGGTTGCATTTCCGAGGCAGCGGGAAGTGTAGACAGAGTCAATGGATGGGAGGCTGGTTTGCGTGATGGACTGAGTTACGTTTACAACCCTTTGTAGTTTCTTATGGTCTTGGTCAGAGCAGAAGCCATACCAAGCTGTGATATAACTGGAAAGGATGCTTTCTATGGAGCATCTGTAAAAATTAATGTGAGTCGTAGCTGACATGCCAAATTTCCTTAGCTTCCTGAGAAAATCGAAGCATTGGTGGGCTTTCTTAACTATAGTGTCAGCATGTTAGGCCACATTTGGAGTACTGCGTCCAGTTCTGGTCACCGCACTACCAGAAGGACGTGGAGGTGTTAGAGAGAGTGCAGAGAAGGTTTACCAGGATGTTGCCTGGTATGGAGGGTCTTAGCTATGAGGAGAAATTGGGTAAACTGGGGTTGTTCTCCCTGGAAAGACGGAGAATGAGGGGAGATCTAATAGAGGTGTACAAGATTATGAAGGGTATAGATAGGGTGAACAGTGGGAAGCTTTTTCCCAGGTCGGAGGTGACGATCACGAGGGGTCACGGGCTCAAGGTGAGAGGGGCGAAGTATAACTCAGATATCAGAGGGATGTTTTTTACACAGAGGGTGGTGGGGGCCTGGAATGCGCTGCCAAGTAGGGTGGTGGAGGCAGGCACGCTGACATCGTTTAAGACTTACCTGGATAGTCACATGAGCAGCCTGGGAATGGAGGGATACAAACGATTGATCTAGTTGGACCAAGGAGCGGCACAGGCTTGGAGGGCCGAAGGGCCTGTTTCCTGTGCTGTACTGTTCTTTGTTCTTTGTTCTTTGTTCATGGAAGGACCAGGACTGATTGTTGGTGATCTGAACACCTAGAAGCTTGAAGCTCTCAACCATATTCACTTCATCCC
>NC_135811.1:89193661-89319075 GCF_964213995.1 Mustelus asterias
ACTAACACTGCTGGTTGGAGTCGTATCTGGCACTGAGAAAGATAGTTGTGGTTACTGGAAGTCAAACCTTTCAATCCTGGAACATCGCTGCAGGAGTTCCTCAAGGAGGTGTCCTGGGCCCCACAATCTTCAGCTATTTCATTGATCACCTTCCCTCCATCATAAGGTCAGAAGGGAGGATGTTCACGGATGATTGTACAACATTCAGCACCAATCCTAACTCCTCAGATACTGAAATAGTCTGCAGTCTGAAGCAGAAAGATCGGGACACCACTTAGGCTTGGCTTGATAAGTGGGAAGTGACATTTGCACCACACAAGTACCAGAAAATGACCATCTCCAATAAGAGATAATCCAACAAAGGGTCGTCTGGACTCGAAACGTCAGGTCTTTTCTCTCCTTACAGATGCTGCCAGACCTGCTGAGATTTTCCAGCATTTTCTCCTTTGGTTTCAGATTCCAGTATCCGCAGTAATTTGCTTTTATTAAGAGATAATCTAACCATCTCCAAAGTCTCTCTGCAGTTTCAGGACTTTCTACATTAATTTAGAGCATATACGTCTGGGTTTGCTAACTATATTTAAAGTGGTATTTAAGTCTATGGGAAGACTGTTGCTTTCTTGGAACTGAAATAGTGATAAGTTAAAAGTTATAATTGTTTCTTTTCATGTTTAAATATTGTTCAATGGCTAAGAGTTAACTGCTTCTTTTTTTAGAGTTATACTTAAATTCTTTATGAATGAAGCATGTTTCGATAAAAAGATCCCTAATTTGTCAGTGTAATCACTCCTGGAGCAAAGCATCCTATCCTCATTTTTAACAATGTTTAACATAACAATGTTGTGCTATTATAATGATATAATACCTTGAATACTATTATACAAAACACAAGACACCAATTGCTCAGACAGAATTGTGTAAACATGTTGTGGGTTCATTTATTAAGACTAGGCACATGAGAACAGTTCTTCATTGGTATAAAGCTTGAAAACATCAGAGGTGTGCACTCTGCTCTGCTGAGAACAAAAGTGAAACTAAGACTGGAGCATATGACACATTTTCCTTCCAGTGATGATGTGCTGACGTCCTTGACAACACTCAAGGGCAATTAGGGATGGACAATAAATGCTGGCCTAGCCAAAGGCTCCTACACCCTGTGAATGAAAAAAGAAGCATTTGATGGCTGCATGTATTTTGTTCTGTTACGATTTGTCAAAAGTTTACATTATATGCAAGTAAATCAGGAAATAACAAAAAATGGAAAGCTTGCCATTTCAAGAGGATGAATCAAATTAATAAATTTCCAAGCCTTGTAACATTTGGAAGTGTTCAAGATAGGTGGCACGGTGGCACAGTGGTTAGCACTGCTGCTTCACAGCACCAGGGAGCAGGGTTCAATTCCCAGCTTGTCTGTGTGGTGTTTGCACATTCTCTCTGTGTCTGTGCGGGTTCCCTCTGGTTGCCTCTCACATTCTGAAAGACATGCTGGTTAGGTGCATTGACCTGGACTGTGACAAATAGGGGAATTTCACAGTAACTTCATTGTAGTGTTAATGTAAGCCTTACTTGTGACTAATAAATTAACTTTAAATAGGCAGTATTTTGTCTTCAAATTGCAAGTGTGATAAGCAGAACCTTAGTCTTTGTCTTGAATTTTTATTCTGAAATCAGTGTCCTTTACCCTTGCTCAATAATAAAATGAAAGAATGCAACTGTTAAAAGAAAACAAAGGTAGGTTTAAGGGATTTATATTTGTATTGGAAATAATAGAAATAAGGTATAGTTTTAAGTGGGTTTAATTTAGTATTTCATGTGAGGGAGGCCAGCGATGGCGGGGGCCAGTGCGCATGTGCTGATCTCCCCGCTGACAGATCGTTACATGCGCATTGGCCCGCTCTGCACGCTGATTCTGGGCCTTTCCAGTGGAATGAGGCCCCGCCCCTCCCTTCCTGGCATGAATCCCCCTGTGGCACCCGGTGGAGCACAGAGTGCCGGAGATTCATGAAACTAAGTGCACCCAAAGAACGGGTGGGAAAATCTCCCAATTTCCCATTTCTTGGGCACTTGACTTTTTTTGGGAGAATCGCCCCCATGGTGTTTGGAGCCAGGGTTCCATTCTGGGATCTTCCTGTCCAATTATAATGCCAGTTGGGATCGTAACCATAGCAGAGCTCCAACCAATTTAACATAGTCATGCACGTAATATGGTTCACTTAACTTACTCAAAGCGACATACGTTCACATACAGGGGCCCGTTGTGTGCAAACAAAAGGAATGTGTTCAAGCCTTGCACCTTTTTTGAATTACCCGGGAGCTTAGGGAGCCTGTAGTATTCCCATTGCTTTCTCCTGGCAACGCCCCAGCCAATCAGAGTCAACTTGCCAACCAATCAGCACCCTTTATCTCCTCAAGTATAAATTGTTGGGATCATTTGAAATTTGGCATTCTTACATTTGTCCTGAAGAACGCTTGAGGAAAAGCTCCAGCAACATGTCTCGCCTTTCAGCAATATTCCTGTAACGGGGTGATCAATGTGATCTTGAATTAAAGAAATATCACAGTCTTGCTCCATGATTAAGAACAGTGCCTTCAGCTGTCAAGTGATCTTGGAGACCTCGGGCCGAATTTTACCGGCACGTCCGCCCATGTTTCGTACGATCCTGCCCCAAGGCCAACGGAGAAGGCTGTTCTCCGAGCCTCGCCCGCCTCTGGAATCGGGGTGGGTGTGCCAGTAAAATTCCGGCCCTCAAGTCCCATATATCAATCAACACATGCTTTTTATTTGCTGCCCCTTTTTGAGTTTCTGCTATCTGTATCAGAGTACTTTGAGACTCCTTGCTGATCACCTAGCAGCCAATGATCATCCTCTGGAGTAACTCAGCTTTAAAGTAAGAACATAGGAACATAGGAATTAGGAGCAGAAGTAGGCAATTCAGCCCTTCGAGCCTGCTCCGCCATTCAATCAGATCATGGCTAATCTCTTCCTGGTCTCAAATCCACCTCCCCACCTGTTCCTCATATCCCTTTAAATTTTTTTAAAAATCAGAAATATATCTATCTCCTTTTTGAAACCATTTGATGATTCAAATTCCGCCGCGCTATGGGGCAGCGAGTTCCACAAATTCACCACCCTCTGCGAGAAGTAGTTCCTCCTCATCTCAGTTTTAAACCTACCGCCTCTCAACCTATACCTGTGACCTCTTGTTCAAGATTGCCCCACAAGGGGAAACATTTGGTCTACATTTACTTATCATTCCCTTTGTGTATTTGATATACCTCGAACAGATCCCCTCGCATCCTTCTAAACTCCAGCGAGTATTAGCCCAAACTGTTCAATCTCTCCTCATACGTCAACCCCTTCATCCCCGGAATCAAACATTTTTTAATGATAAACAGAATGGCTGATTTAAGTCAAAACAAGGAAAAGATGTAAATGCAAAACTCCAAATCAATTGGTCAGTCGGCGTGAATTTGTTCTGCAAGGTTGTAAACAGTCATTTATCCTCCAGAGCAAACTAACTCGTAATTCTTTCGTATATCTGTGACAGTTGGCGCTCTGTCGACTCTTACTGAGACAGGTAACATCAGTGTTCAGCAGCTTTCCATCAATGACATTACAGTGGAATGTTCAGTCCCTTCTTTCATCGTACAGCAGTTTGTGAAAGTGGAGATGTTTCTGCTCTTTGTTCACAGAATCCCTGCAGTGCAGAAGGAGGCCATTCAGCCCATCGAGCCTGCACCGACAACAATCGCACCCAGGTCCCATCCCCGTAACCCCACTTATTTGCCCTCCTAATCCCTCTGACACTAGGGTCAATTAAACATTGCCAATCAACCTAAACCACATATCTTTGGACTGTGGGAGGAAACCAGAGCACCCGGAGGAAACCCACGCAGACACGGGGGAGAATGTGCAAACTCCAAACAGACGGTCACCCGAGGCTGGAATTGAACCTGGGTCCCTGGCGCTATGAGGCAGCAGTGCTAACCACTGTGTCACCGTGCCGCCACAAAAAGTTTAAAAAGTTGGTAGTTCTGAAAATTAAACATAAATTGCTTTGTGAAATACTTTGAATGTTCTCAAACCTGTTGCCCAGCAATCAAGAGAAATTGCAACTCTAACCGTGTCACAGAATTTGGATAGAGCTGCAATTGACTTTGGAGTAGATCAAGAGTTTGAAGGGCTCATTACAGAGATAGAAGTGCAGTTGTTTTGTGTGTACTCTATGAATGGAATGCCATATAGACTCTAACAGTTACAAAAGTGGCTGAACAAACATAAGATGAGTAAACCCTCTCTGCCGCAATTACCTTTGCGTTGGCTATAGATGTTGGGTGGTTGGTTTCAGAGTCAAATCCTACTTTGTCATTAAGATTAATGTTGATTCAGTCGGATGGGGCCTGGACTGAAATCCGTTTCAGTAAGTGCAAAGTTACATATAATTGTGGTCGACATATTGCGAAAAGTGATTTTAATGTTGACAATGGCGGCCACTCCAAAAGCTGCAAATTAGCAATCATGAGTTCAATGGTTCTTATCCACCAGATTATTTGAGAATCTTCTGCTGGAGCTTTGACATTTCCTCACTTCTCTGAGAACTCACACACCCATGCAGTAATGTTAATTTTTTTAACATTCATACCCATGCAATCAATTCTCAGTTAAAAATTGGCAAAAGATTAGTTGCCATTGAGTACGGTTTGTACAGGAGATGGTGGTATAGTGGTAATGCCGCTGGTTTTAGTAAAGTAGAAGGCCAGGTTAATGCTCTGGAGCACAAGTTCAAATCCCACCACAGCAATTGGCGGAATTTAGATTCAATTAATTAAGAAATTTGGAAGTTAGACTTTAAATGGTACCCACGAAACTATCAAATTATTGGGTGGCACGATGGCACAGTGGTTAGCACTGCTGCCTCATAGCGTCAGGGACCCAGGTTCAGTTCTGGCCTCGGGTGACTGTGTGGAGTTTGCATATTCTCTCCGTGTCTGCGTGGGTTTCCTCCAGGTGCTCCGGTTTCCTCCCACAGTCCAAAGATTTTTTCATAGAAACCCTGCAGTGCAGAAGGAGGCCATTCGGCCCATCGAGTCTGTACTTACAACAATCCCACTCCAGGCCATATCCCCACAACCCCACACATTTACCCCACTAATCCCTCTAACCGACACATCCTGGGACACTAAGGGGCAATTTAACATGGCCAATCAACCTAACCCGCACATCTTTCGGACTGTGGGAGGAAACCGGAGCACCCGGAGGAAACCCACGCAGACACGGGGAGAATGTGCAAACTCCACACAGACAGTGACCCAAGCCGGGAATCGAACCCGGGTCCCTGGAGCTGTGAGGCAGCAGTGCTAACCACTGTGCCACCGTGCCGCCCTGATGTGCGGGTTAGGTTGAGCGGCCATGCTAAATTGCCCCTCGGGCCCTAGGGGGATTAGCAGGATAAATGTGTGGGGTTATGGGAATAGGGTCAGACTCAATGGGTTGAATGGCCTCCTTCTGTCCTGTAGGGATTCTGTAAAAGGAACTGTCTGGAATGGCTCAATCACCCAGGACCTGACAGCCTCAGAGGGAGCCTTTGCTTTTGTGAAAAATTCAACCCATGTGCACCTACGAAAGAGGTCTTACCGCATCTGCTCAAACCCATATGCAGTTCCTCTATCCTTTTACTTTAACAGGCACCTCTTTACAATGCGCTATATTTTAGTAATATACATTCCACTGGTTGGTTTAACCAGTTCTGAATGAGAGCACAGTCGTGACCTCCCTCTGTGTGTGGGTGAAACAGCATCAAACGTTTCACAGTTACTCAGAAACAGGAAAGCGCAGAATGTTTGGTGAAACATAAAAGCAGTCTGCTTCACTGCCACTTTGATCACTTTAACCCGCTTCCAGAATTCCCCATGCTGACTTGTTAGAACCTGTGGCTAATATATTAAAAAGGAAATGAAATGACTGTATAAATTATAACCTCTTAATATTATTGAATTTTGCTGCCTTAAAGCATACACCTGTTGACAATGTAAGTTCATTAGCAATGGTAAGAATGATTGCAGTGAATGATAGAACCCCCGCAATAATGAAGCTTCATTGTTTTTCGAATTAATCCCTTCAGGAGTATGAACATTGCAAAGTTTAGAATGAGGCTGCACCATGACAGTCTGAATGGTTCAACACATGTGGTGATTGTCCCTTTTGGGGCAACACAGCAGAGTAAGGGCCACTTGGCCAGTGTGACCAAGCGGAACTCAGAGTGGGGAATCACGCCATGGGGAGGAGCTCTGCTAGACAGGGGCATGTTGGAATTAACTGCAGACATGCAGTTGTGGACTCCCCCACCATTGGGAACATTCTTTCTGAATCTACCCTGTCTAACCCTGTTAGAATTTTATAAGTTTCTATGAGATCCTCTCTCACTCTTCTAAACTCCAGTGAATATAATCCAAACTGACTTAGTTTCTCCTCAAATGACAGACCTGCCATCCCAGAAATCAGCCTGGTAAACCTTCCCTGTGCTCCCTCTACAGCAAGGATACCCTTCCTCAGATAAGTTTTGGTTATATGTTCAAATATTTCACCAACCAAAATGAGTGTTCAAGATGATGAAATTCACGAAGTTCACTTGGTGGCTCAGTGGGTGAATGAACTGTTTGTTGTCGTACTGGCCACACAGACTAGGACAACTGGGGCTGGGATTTTCCAGCCCTCTTGCTGCGTGTTCTCCGGCAGTGGAGGCTGTTCACCATTGGCCAGTGGTGGGATGTTCCAGTCCACTGGCCAGTACGACAACAAACAGTTCATTCACCCACTGAGCCACCAAGTGAACTTCGTGAATTTCATCATCTTGAACACTCATTTTGGTTGGTGAAATATTTGAACATATAACCAAAACTTATCTGAGGAAGGGTATCCTTGCTGTAGAGGGAGCACAGGGAAGGTTTACCAGGCTGATTCCTGGGATGGCAGGTCTGTCATTTGAGGAGAAACTAAGTCAGTTTGGATTATATTCACTGGAGTTTAGAAGAGTGAGAGAGGATCTCATAGAAACTTATAAAATTCTAACAGGGTTAGACAGGGTAGATTCAGAAAGAATGTTCCCAATGGTGGGGGAGTCCACAACTAGGGGTCATAGTTTGAGGATAAGGGGTAAATCTTTTAGAACTGAGGTGAGGAGTGCATTCCTTCACCCAGAAGATGGTGAATGTGTGGAATTCACTCCCACAGAATGTAGTTGAGACCAAAACGTTGTCTGATTTCAGGAAGAAATTAGATGTAGCTCTTGGGGCTAAAGGGATCAAGGGATATGAGAGGATCAGGATATTGAATTTGATGATTAGCCATGATCAAAGTGAATGGCGCAGCAGGCTCAAAGGGCTGAATGGCCTACTCCTGCTTCTAGTTTCTATGTTTTTATGTTTAAAACAAAACAAATGTAAAATCTACTGCCATTGTCTTGATATCACCTAACAGTTTATTAAAATTCACCATCTTAAAGGCCTTACTATGGTGTGGTCCATGTCCAGATCTTGGCTTGAATTCTCCAGATGGTGGGGCTTTGTTTCCCACCATCCAATCAGCTGACTCCAACTGCCCCTCAGCCAATTTATGCTCCAATGAGCATTGACTGGCTGCAGTTTGCTTCTGCCATTAACCCTCCTCCCCCTCCCCGCCACCTGGGAGGAAGTTCTGCTCAGAGAGCAACAGTGCTGCAGAGGACAGAAGAGGAAGTTCAAGAACATCTCCAAGACTAAGTCCAGTTACCAGGGGTCCAGGTAAGTTCAAAGGGTTCCTGGGGCAGGGAGGGTGGGGAATGCCTGTTGGGGGGGTGGGTGGGATGGGGGGGAGAGAATATGTGGTGAGACGTGAGGGGTCTCTAGGGAGACCAGGGAGGAGAGGGAGATCCAGAAACCAGCAGACCTTAAGTAGATGGTGAGGATTATGACTTCAGAAGGCAGCTTCTGCTGGAGATGTCCCAATCCTTACTGCCCAAGATGTAATGCTGTGTTTTCTTGGGCTTCCCCCACAGAAATACAATCTTCTCACCGACCTCAAAATTGAGACTGGGTGGGAGATGGCCCTTCAGTGGCCATAAATCGGCCCCGTAAGGACCTCGATTGGGGCAAAGGCAAGCTTCCCATCCAAGGCCTTGGCCATAGCATTGAACCGTTATGTGGTTGAGGTGAGCAGGAACCCAGAGGGAATCCAAAGATGTGCGGGTTACATTGATTGCCCCCTAGTGTCAGGGGAATTCGCAGGGTAAATACGTGGTGTTATGGGGATAGAATCTCTACAATGCAGAAAGAGGCCAGTCGGCTCATCAAGCCTGCACTGACAACAATTCCACCCAGGCCATATCCTCATAACACCACACATACACCCTGCTAATCCCCCTGACACCCAAGGGGCAATTTAGCATGGCCAATCAACCTAATCCGCACACTTTTGGAGTGTGGGAGGAAACCGGAGCACCCGGAGGAAACCCACGCAGACACGGAACACAGGCAAACTCCACATAAACAGTCACCTGAGGGAGGAATTGAATCCAGGTCCCTGGCGCTGTGAGGCAGCAATGCTAACCACTGTGCCACCGTGCCACCTGATAGGGCCTGGGGGAGGGATTGTTGTCGCTAAAAACCGAAGGGCCGAATGGTCTCCTTCTGCATTGTGGTGATTCTATGAATCCTGTCCCTTCAATTTTACATTCCCCCCACACCCTCTCCCCTCGTCTAAAAACCTCCTGATGGGGAGGCATAAGATTATGGCCGTTGAATGCACTTCTTGTCTAGGCCCCTTTGCATCTTTATTGCTGTGAATACATTTGATTAATGATGTGTTTGAATGCTAATGGTGGATTCTTTTCATGGCAAAGGAATGCCACAACATGAGCAGAGGAGAAAATGAACTTTGGATAGCACAGAAACAAGAGTTTGTGGCTGACTTAAGAATTGTTTCCACACAGGGCCAACCTTAGCAGAGTCATTAACACTGATGACTGGCTTCATAGACTTAACGGTTGCCATAAGCCTCTGAAAGTAATATTCGGCTTTCTAGCCTGGCTGCAGTTTAATGTAGACTCTTGTATCCAAATCCAGTTAGAGGGAGCTTTGACAGAAATCTCTGCAGGAAGATCTGGATCATAGAATCCCTACAGTGCAGAAAGAGGCCATTTGGTCCATTGAGCCTGCATTGACAACAATCCCACCCAGGTCCTATCCCCGTAACCGCACATATTTACCACGTTTGTCCCCCTGACACTAATGGACAATTTAGCATGGCCAATCAACCTAACCCGCGCACCTTTGGACTGTGGGAAGAACCCAGAGCACCCGGAGGAGACCCGCGCAGACACGGGGAGAATGTGCAAACTCCACACAGTCAAAGAACAAAGAAAAGTACAGCACAGGAAAAGGCCCTTTGGCCCTCCAAGCCCGTGCCGATCATGATGCCTGCCTAAACTAAAACCATATGCACTTACGGAGTCCATATCCTTCCATTCCCATCCCATTCATGTATTCATCTATGCCGATATTGTACCTGCTCCCACCAACTCCCCAGGCAGCACGTTCCAGACATTCACCCCCCTTTGTGTAAAAAACCTGCCTCGCACATCTCCTTTAAACTTTTCCCCATGCACCTTAAACCTATGTCCCCTAGTACTTGACTTTCCTACCCTAGGAAAGAACATCTGACTATCCAATTTGTCCATGCCACTCATAATCTTGTAGACCTCTATCAGGTCACCCGCTCAACCTCCATTGTTCCAGTGAGAACAACCCGAGTTTATCCAACCTCTCCTCATAGCTAATATCCTCCAGATCAGGCAATATCCTGGTAAACCTCTTCTGTACTCTCTCCAAAGCATCCACATCCTTCTGGTAGTGTGGCGAGCAGAATTGTACACAATATTCTAAATGAGGCCTAACTAAGGTTCTGTACAGCTGCAGCATGACCCGCCAATTTTTATACTCAATGCCCCGACCAATGAAGGCAAGCATGCCATATGCTTTCTTGACTACCTTATCCATTTGCATTGCCACTTTGAGTGATTGGTGGACATGTACACCCAGATCCCTCTGCCTGTCAATGCTCATAAGGGTTCTACCATTTACTGTATAATTCCTACATGCATTGGACATTCCAAAATGCATTATCTCACATTTGTCCGGATTAAACTCCATTTGCCATTTCTCCGCCCAAGTCTCCACCCAGTCTATATCTTGCTGTATCATCTGACAATCCTCTTCACTATCCGCAACTCCACCAATTCTTATGTCGCCTGCGGAGTTACTAATCAGACCAGTTACATTTTCTTCCAAATCATTTATATATTACGAACAACAAAGGTCCCAGAACTGATCCCTGTGCAACACAGCTAGTCACAGCCTTCCATTCAGAAAAGCACCCCCTCCACTGCTACCCTCTGTCTTCTACGGCCAAGCCAGTTCTGTATCCATCTTGCCAGCTCTCCTCTGATCCCGCGTGACTTCACCTTTCATACCAGTCTATCATGAGGTACCTTGTCAAAGGCTTACTGAAGTTCATGTATATAACATCCGCTGCCTTTCCCTCATCTATCATCTTTGTCACTTCCTCGAAAAATTCAATAAGTTACTGAGGCACGACTTCCCCTTCACAAAACCATGCTGTCTATCACTAATAAATCCATTTGTTTCCAAATGTGAGTAAATCCTGTCCCTAAGGATCTTTTCCAATAATTTTCCGACCACTGATGTAAGGCTCACCGGCCTATAATTTCCTGGGTTATCCCTGCTGCCCTTCTTAAACAATGGAACAAGATTGGCTATCCTCCAGTCCTCTGGAACTTCATCTGTAGCCAATGAGGATACAAAGATTTCTGTCAAGGCCCCAGCAATTTCCTTCCTCAGTATTCTGGGGTAGATCCCATCAGGCCCCGGGGACATATTTACTTTAATGCTTTTTAAGACATCCAATACCTCTTCCTTTTTGATATCGACATGACCCAGAATATCTACACACCCTACTCTAGGCTCCTTATCCATCAAGTCCCTCTCTTTGGTCACCCAAGGTCGGAACCGAACCTGGGTCCCTGGCGCTGTGAGGTAGCAGTGCTAACCACTGAGCCACCATGCCACCCATCATGCAAACGTAAGGTTATGGGGATAGGGCCTGGGTGGGATTGTTGTTGGTGCAGACTCGATGAGCTGAATGGCCTCCTTCTGCACTGTAGGGATTCTATGATTCTTTGACAGTGAGAGCACAAACATTTAACTTGGCCAGGCAGCGAAGGGGTTAACAATGCCGTCTCCTCGGCTGCAAGTATTTGCTGTGGAATTCCATGACACATCTGAGTGCTTTCTTGAGCCGTAAATCACAATCCCTGTCAAACAATGATGACTTCTGCTGCAGCCTGGATGCAAAAGAAAAACATTCTTCAGTATTCCAGTTCTGTTGGAATCGTTTTTCTCTCCAGCACCATGAGCAGTTTAAATCGCTGAGAGCAAGCGAGAATAAGGCCCTCAAAATAGCCCAACGGCTTATCATTCAGAACCTGGAGGATTCTTTTCACGTCTCCGATCACAAACTTTGCAGATTATCAGTGGAAATCTTTGAGAGACATTAAAAAATTGATAATCAAATTGAATTATTTCCCGTGAAGCTCCACTCAACTCCCATTGGATGAATCTCTGCTGTGGAGTTGCCGGTGTTGGACTGGGATGGGCACAGTAAGTAGTCTCACAACACCAGGTTAAAGTCCAATAGGTTCATTTGGTAGCACGAGTTTTCGGAGCACTGCTCCTTCATCAGTGCACTCACCTGATGAAGGGGCAGCGCTCTGAAAGCTTGTGCTATCAAATAAACCCATTGGACTTTAACCTGGTATTGTGAGACTATTTACTATGAAGCTCTGCATAATTTGGTGCTTAAAGAAACTATTAAGACAAGCAATTAAAAGTAACTGCAGAATCTGGGAACTTTCACTGAAATGTGGTTTTAAGAAGCTCCTCAGACCGCTAATGCGAGCTTCAAATGAACAAAGAATAATCAATCCTTATTTCGTACACACATCAATCACCTAGCCTGGATTGGGCCTTTTGCTGATGCTACAGCGGGATGGGAGAGAGGGAGAGCAGCCAGAGTTTAAAGGGATGCATCTACCTAAAAGTGAGTGCACACAGTAACATGCATTGTCACAGCGCTGTCTCCTTCAAAGGCAGACAAGAGCTCAGTAATTCTGACAGCTGTTGTGAGGCTTCATGGAGCAGGGCTCTGTAATGATCTCTATGAGGCCCGTCGGGATGGCCTGTTGGAGTATGAGCTCCTTGATTGAGGTAATGATTGCCTGCCCAATCAGGGAGTCTCCACTGTGTATATATTGAGGAGTGTCAGGGCTACTGACACACTGACTGTGCACCTGAAGCACTCTTAGGAGTGGAATTGAGTTTGTAAATAAAGGAAATCTGGGACACCGGCCTCTGAGGAGTTATTTTAGAGCAAATGTGGAAGCAGAAAATGGAATCTATGGGGTGAATTTTCCACAAATCATCCCCCGGCACAGACATGCACGAAGGGGCAGCCTATCAGGAAATTGCCGGCAAACCATCATGATTTTCTGTTAGTTGAAATCAAGGGGTGCGATATCAAAAGCAGTCCCACGGGTGTTTTCCAATAACCAACATTCTGACAGCGTACCACTGTAAAACTGAACCCAGTGAGATAAAGGATAGTGCAAGACAAAATCCCTTGCTCAATGGAAAACAACATTGAATTGTTGCAGCATGAGTTTGTGACAAAGAAGGTTCACCTGTTTGGCATTCTTGGGAATGCTGCTCAGGGAATAACAATGTACCTTGCCTGGCAGGAGTTGGGCAACCAAAGTCAACACTGTCTGCAGTACCTCAAAAAAGATAAGCTTTTTCCAACAGGTAACCAAAACTTAAAACAGTTGCCAAGAGGAAGACGATGCAACAGTACCATTTCTCAGTTATATGCTATTAAGCATTACTGGTTCTGGATCTAATGCTGAGATTAAGTACTGCCAATTTAAACTGGACTGCTCTTCTGTTTTTTTCTTATTTACATTGCACGCCCATTTCCAGGAAGGCGCACACTTAAGTTGCAAATTACAGTTCATAGAATCATAGAGTCCCTACAGTACAGAAGGAGGCCATTTGGTCCATCGAGTCGGTACCGACCACAATCCCACCCAGGCCCTATCCCCGTAACCCCACGCATTTACCGTGCTAATCCCCCTGACACTAGGGTCAATTTAGCATGGCCAATCAACGTAACCTGCACATCTTTGGGCTGTGGAAGGAAATCAGAGCACCCGGAGGAAACCCATACAGACACAGGGAGAATGTGCAAACTCCGCACAGACAATAACCCGAGGCTGAAATCGAACCCGGGTCCTTGGCACTGTGAGGCAGCAGTGTTAACCACTGTGCCACCGTGCCACCCAAGTTGAAAGCCTTGATGCATTCATACCTTCAAAACCGGCCACTCATCAAAACATTAAATACAACCTAGGCTTGTGGTTACTTACATACAGAATGGACTTCAGGTTGCTGATTTGTCAATCATTATATCTGTACTCCTTCAACTTACAAACACGACAAAGTTGATCAAAAAGATGACAGATAGGGAAAGGAGCCAAACTGATTCAGCTGTTCAGCGAAAGGAAAGCTCTATGAGACGGATGCATCATCCATAGCTAAGTAGGGAAGTTAAGGATAGCTTCAAATTGAAAGAAACACTATCTGCAAAGATTAGTGGCTGGTCAGAAGATTGGTCAAATTTTGAGAACTAGCAAAGAATGAACAATAAAAAATAAAGTGGGAGAAAGTTGAGTATGAGAGAAAGCTAGCGAGTAAAATATAAACAGCTAGCAAGAGTTTCTACAAATATTTAAATAGAAAAAGAATAACTAAAGTTAGTGTTGGTCCTCTAAAGAGTGAGTCTGAAGAATTGATGATGGAAAACAAAGAAATGGCAGAGGATTTGAACAACTGTTTTGTTTATATCCTCACTGTAGAAGTCTTAGAAAACTTCCCAAATATACTTGAAAAACAAAATGTGAATGAGGGGAAGGAACTTAAAACAATCACCAACACTGGGGAAAAGATGCTCGGAACACTATTAGTCTGACAGGAAAAGATGGCCTGCATCCTAGGGTCTTAAAAGAAGTGGCTGCAAAGGTGGTAGATGCATTGGTTGTAATCTTCCAAAATTCCTTACATTCTGGAAGGGCGCCAGTGGATTGGAAAATAACTAATGTAACATCGTTATTCAAGATTGGAGGGGGGGAGACATAAAGCAGGAAACTACAGGTCAATTAGCCTAACATCCGTCACAAGATTTTGCTAGAATCTATTATTAAAGAAGTTACTGCAGGATAAATAATCATGAAGTGATCAGGCAGAGTCAACATGGCTCTGTGAAAGGGAAATCTGATTTAACTAATTTATCCAAGTTTGTTTGAGGAAGTAACAAGCAAGGTAGATAAAGGGGAACTTGTGGATGGGGGGCACTTGGATTTCCAAAAGTATTTAATAAAGTGTCACGTGAAAGGTTATTACACAGGATAGGAACACAAGGTGTAGGGATAACATACTTGTATGGATGAAAGATTAGTTGGCTAACAGGAAGCAAAGTAGTGATAAATGGGTCTTTTTAGAGTTGGCAAGCTGGAACTAGTGTAGTGCCTGAGGGATCAGTTTTGGGGCCTAAACTATTTACAATCTATATCAGTATCCTGGATGAAGGGACTGAATGTATGGTAGCTAAATTTCCTATGACAGCTAGGATAGTAAGTTGGCAAAAGTAAAAGAGTCTGCAAAGGGATATAGACAGGTTCAGTGATGGGCACAATTTTGACAGATGGAGTCTACTGTGGGAAAATGTGAATGACCACTTTAGCAGGAAATGAGAGAGATTGCAGAACTCAGTGGTACAGTGGGATCTGGGTGTCCTGGTACATGGAACACAATTGGTTAGTATGCAGGTACTGCAAGTGATTAGGAAGGAAAATAAAATGTTGGTGTTTATTGCACAGGGAATGGAACACAAAAGTAGGTAAGTTTTACTGAGCTGTACAGGGCTTTGCTGAGATCACATCTGGAATGCTGTCTAGCATTTGTGTCTCCTTATTTAAAAAGGAAATAAAATTGTGTTAGAAGCAGTACAGAGAGGGTTCACTTGCCTCACTCTTGGGATGGATGGATTATCCTATAAAGAAAGGTTGAACAGGTTGGGTCTACACTCATTAGAGTTTAGAAGAATGAGAGGTGATCTTATTGAAACATGTAGGCCGGAATTTTACCGCCCCAACTGCCACGGGAATCAGAGCGGGCGAGAGAAGGACAATGGGAAGGTCTGTTGACCTCGGCAGGATTTTACGGTTTCAGGATAAACAAGGCCGTAAAATCCCGCCCGTAAGATCCTGATAGGACATGATAAGGTTGATACAGGGAGGCTGTTTCCACCCGTGGGGAGTCTAGAACTAGGGGGCACAGTTTAAGAATAGGGGTCTCCATTTTAAGACTGCGATGAGGAGAAATTCTCTCTCAGAAGATCATTAGTGTGTGGAATTGTCTTCCCCAGCAAGCAGTGGAAGCTGGGTCTACTGGCTTTATTCAAGGCAGAGTTTGACAGATTTTTGACAGACAAAGGACTCATGGGGGCAGAGAGCAAAGTGGAGTTGAGACCACAATCAAATCAGCCATGGTCTTATTGAATGGCAGCACAGTCTCAAAGGGCCAAATAGCCTATTCCTATTCCTGTTGTGACGCGCCACTTACTTCCCGCCGAGGTGCCCATTCTAGATATCCATGAGTAGAGACAGGTGAAAGGGCAGATAATATTCAGCTCTTACATTAGGTTGACCTTTTCTGTAGAACGTTAGAAAAAACCACACAAATATTGGACAGCATTATTAACTCAACTTGCAAGCTTTGTTGAAAAAATGACTAGGAGTCAACTTCCTAACCCTTTTCTGTCACCTGAATGAGAAATTTTAGTGCCAGCACTATCAGTAGCCATAATAAGACTTTTTTAATCATTCATGGGACTTGGGCATCGCTGGATGGCCAGCATTTATTGCCCATTAGTTGCCCTTATTCAGAGGGCAGTTGAGAGTAAATTACATTGCTGCGGTTCTGGAGCCACATGTAGGCCAAACCAGGTAAGGACAGCAGATTTCCTTCCCTAAAGAACATCAATGAACCAGATGGGTTTTTAGAACAATCGACAATGGTTTCACGGTCATCAGTAGATTCTTAATTCCAGATGTTTTTCATTGAATTCAAATTCCACCACCTGCCGTGGTGGGATTCGAACCCGGGTCCCCAGAACATTAGCTGAGTTTCTGGATTAATAGTCTAGCAATAATACCACTAGGCCATCGCCTCCCCTTTACTACAGACAAGTTTGCTACTTTTGCATCAAGACACTCCCAGATAATGCAGTTAATGAGCACAGAGTTAATGAGCATCCGGCCGACTATGGCAAGGTCTGCAAGACATAACAGGCTACAAGATGAAGGCATGTAAAATTGCCGGTTCCAACGCACCCCTCCCTGATGAGCTCAATGCATTCTACGCCTGTTTTGAGCAAGAGGTCAGCGAGAGCATGCCCTCCACCCTGGAAACCCTGGATGAACCTGTATCTCGGGTCACCATTGCAGATGTCAGAGCAGCTTTCTTGAAGGTCAACCCACGGAAAGCGACTGGTCCAGATGGGGTACCCGACGTACACTCAGATCCTGCGCGGATCAGCTGGCGGGGGTATTCACAGACATCTTCAACCTCTCTTTACAACAATCTGAGGTCCCTATCTGCTTCAAGAAGATGACCATCATCCCAGTACCTAAGAAAAACCAAGCAGCATGCCTTAATGATAATTGGCCGGTGGCTCTGATATCCATCATTATGAAGTTCTTCAAAAGGTTAGTCATGGCACAAATCAATTCCAACCTCCCGGACTACCTGGACCAAGTACAGTTTGCCTACCACCACAACAGGTCCACAGCAGACGTCATTTCCCTGGCCCTTCACTCAACCCTGGAACAAGGACACATACGTCAGACTCCTATTTATTGACTACAGCTCAACCTTCAACACTATTATTCCGATGAAACTCATCTCCAAACTCTGTGGCCTGAGCCTCAGCATCGCCCTCTGCGACTGGATCCTGAACTTCCTAACTCACAGACCACAATCAGTAAGGATAGGCAACAACACCTCCTCCATGATCATCCTCAACACGGTGCCCCACAAGGCTGTCTTCTCAGCACGCTACTACACTCTTTATACACCTATGACTGCGTGGCCAAATTCCCTTCCAATTCGATTTTCAAATTTGCTGATGACACCACTGTAGTGGGATCTCAAACAATGACGAGACAGAGTACAGGAATGAGATAGAGAATCTGGTGAACTGGTGCAGCAACACTAATCTCTCCCTCAATGTCAACAAAATGAAGGAGATTGTCATCAACTTCAGGAAGCGTAAAGGAGAACATGCCCCTGTCTACATCAATGGAGACTAAGTAGAAGGGATCAAGAGCTTCAAGTTTTTAGATGTCCAGATCACCAACAATCTGTCCTGATTCTCCCCATGCCGACACTATAGTTAAGAAAGCCCACCAATGCCTCTACTTTCTCAGAAGACTAAGGAAATTTGGCATGTCAGCTACGACTCTCACCAACTTTTACAGATGCACCATAGAAAACTTTCTTTCTGGTTGCATCACAGCTTGGTATGGCTCCTGCTCTGTCCAAGACCGCAAGGAACTACAAAAGGTCAGGAATGTAGCCCAATCCATCACGCAAACCAGCCTCCCATCCATTCACTCTGTCTACACTTCCCGCTGCCTCGGCAAAGCAGCCAGCATAATTAAGGACCCCACGCACCCCGGACATTCTCTCTTCCACCTTCTTCCTTCGGGAAAAAGATACAAAAGTCTGAGGTCACGTACCAACCGACTTAAGAACAGCTTCTTCCCTGCTGCTGTCAGACTTTTGAATGGACTTACCTCGCATTAAGTTGATCTTTCTCTACACTCTAGCTATGACTGTAACACTACATTCTGCACTCTCTCATTTTCTTCTCTATGAACGGTATGTTTTGTCTGTATAGCGCGCAAGAAACAATACTTTTCACTGTATATTAATACATGTGACAATAATAAATCAAATCAAATCAAAAACAAAAATCAGAGACGAGCTGTAGATGAGCCACAGTGCACCGGAAAGGAGAACAAAGTGGTGTTTGTCAAGAACAGGAAACTGTGGTGAGAATGATCTTTAGACTGCTATTAATGAGTTCTGTAATTGTGGCAATGTAACAATAGAGTGCTACAGGGCAGCCATATTACACCGCTGCTGTTAATTAGTGGTAAAGAATAAGGAAACTCTAGCCATGCTGGTCAAGACATCAGTCATCAGCTTAAAACATGTGTTGGCAGCACATTGACTCAAGCTGCAGTTGATTCCTATGTTACATCAGAAGGAAATAAGTGTTGCTAAACGGATGGAAGAATTGACCTTGATTGCCAATGGCTGTGCCATGCTTTGGTGCAGATCAGCTTCAAGTGGCACAGTGGTTAACACTGCTGCCTCACAGCGCCAGGGACCCGGGTTCCATTCCGGCCTCAGGTGACTGTCAGTGTGGAGTTTGCATGTTCACCCTGTGTCCACGCAGGTTTCCTCCGGGTGCTCCAGTTCCCTCCCACTGTCCAAAGATGTGCAGGTTAGGTGGATTGGCCATGCTAAGTTGCCCCTGAGTGTTAGGGGGACTAGCTAGGGTAAATGCATGGGATTATGAGGATAGAGCCTGGGTGGGATTGTGGTCCGAGCAGACTCGATGGGCCGAATGGCCTCCTGCTGCACTGTAGGGATTCTATGGAAGTGTGTACCCTGTCCCCAGATTATAGAAACTGTGCAGACCCTTCTCCTCAGTCAATGCCATGTACAAATGCCAGCCCATGTGGTATGGGTAGTAGCATAGTGTCAACTGTAGATAGATCAGCCGTAGTACCTGTTGATCTGTAACTATATTGTAGAGGGCGCAGAAAAGATTAAAGAGAATGGTCCCAGAGTTCAGGAACATCAGTTATGAAGATACAACATCCTTTAGGTTACCATTGACCAGGAACTCAACTGGGCTCGCCACATAAACACAATGGCTACAAGAGCAGGACAGAGGCTCAGAGTACTACGGCAAGCAACACATCTCCTGATTCCCCAAAGCCTTCACCATCTACAAGGCATAGTCAGGAGTGTGATGGAATACTCTCCATTTGTCTGGATGGGTGCAGCTCCAACAATACTCAAGAAACTTGACACCATCCAGCACAAAGCAGTTCGCTTGATTGGCACCACGTCCACAAACATGCACTCCCTCCATCACTGACACTCAGTAGCAGCAATCTGTACTATCTACAAGATGCACTGCAGAAATTCAGCAAAGATCCTTGCAAACCCCACGACCACTTCCACCTAAAAGGAAAAGGGCAGCAGATATATGGGAACACCACCACCTGCAAGTTCCCCCTCCATGTCACTCACCATCCTGACATGGAAATATATCGCCATTCCTTCGCAGTGTCAAACCACAACATATGGACTGCAGCGTTTCAAGAAGGCAGCTCACCACCACCTTCTCAAGGGCAACTAGGGATGGGCAATAAGTGCTGGCCAGCCAGTGACACCCATGTCCTACGAATGAATAAAGAAAAAACATTGGAGAAGATAGAATGTTTTCCTTGGAAAAAAGAAGGTAGAGGGGAGATTTGATAGAGTTATTATAAATCATGAAGCATCTGGACAAAGTAAATGGAGAGAAATTATTCCCGTGAAAGGTTCAAGAATGAGAGGGCAGAGCATTAAAACAATTGGCAAAAGAAGCAATAGTGATACGAGAAAACACTTTTTCATAAAGCCAGCGGTTGAAGTCTGGAATGCACTGCCTGTGAGCGTGGCAGCGACAGATTCAACTGAGGCATTTAAAAGGGAATTAGACTGTTACCTGAAAAGGAAGAGCATGCAGGGTCATGGGAAGAAGGTAGGAGAATGACACTAATTGATTTGCTCATTCAGAGAGCCAGTGCAGACACTGTGGGCCAAATTGCCTCCTTCTGCACTGTAACAGTTCTGTAATTCTGTGACTTCCCCAGGCACAAACAAACTTTGGCACTGGACAACTTTTCAAAACCCTGATTGGTTGATCCTTCAGCGTCCTGATTGGACATTCGGTCAGAACACTCTGATTGGATAGTCAGGGATTCCGGGGACTGGCTTCGGTTCAAGCTGAAGCAAGAGAAATCTCCGATTAAAACAATGCCTTTCAGAAAAATAACTGGAAACTTCAACACAAAAATAACTGAAGAATCAGTCCAACAGAAAGGAAACCGCCACAGACAAGTGAGTTCTAGAACAATCATTTACATATTCCCTTTCAGGGGAAATATTACTGAATAATTTGTACGTAGGTAACACAATTGCCCTTAAGGATCACGTTGCATAAAAAGCAAATACTACAGGGACTCTAAATAAAGACACCACCTTAAGTGAGTAAAAGTTGTGCTGTGCTAAGCACAGGAACAAAATAATGTTGCCCAAATATAAAGAAGGAACATACAATGTCAACACATCAACAGCCCCTGTCTACATCAATGGGGACGAAGTAGAAATGGTCGAGAGCTTCAAGTTTTTAGGTGTTTCGATCACCAACAACCTGTCCTGGTCCCTCCATGCGGACGCTATAGTTAAGAAAGTCCATCAATTCCTCTACTTTCTCAGGAGACTAAGGAAATTTGGCATGTCCGCTACAACTCTCACCAACTTCTACAGATGCACCATTGAAAGCATTCTTTCTGGTTGTATCACAGCTTGGTATGGCTGTTGCTCTGTCCAAGACTGCAAGCAACTACAAAAGGTTGTGAATGTAGCCCAGTCCATCACTGAAACCAGTCTCCCATCCATTGACACTGTCTACACATCCCGCTGCCTCAGAAAAGTAGCCAGCATAATCAAAGACCCCACGCACCCCGGACATACTCACTTGCACCTTCTTCCATTGGGAAAAAGATACAAAAGTCCGAGATCACGTACCAACCGACTCAAGAACAGCTTCTTCCCTGCTGATGTCAGACTTCTGAATGGACCTACTTCGCATTAAGTTGATCTTTCTCTACACCCTAGCTATGACTGTAACACTACATTCTGCACCTTCTCCTTTCCTTCCCTATGTACAGTATACTTTGTAAAGCACATGAGGAAGAATACTTTTCACTGTATACTAATACATGTGACAATAATAAATCAAATCAAACAATGAAAGATTGCATTTTGCTCATTTGTACAGGTAAATGTCACACCCCACACCACACTAACTATAAAACCTATGGAAAGGGTGTACCCAGAGGTTCTGGGAATCCACTTTAACATATAAAAAAGACACAATTGGACCATGATTTAATGAGCAACATTTCTTATATTGTATTAAACATTGGACAGAGTTTATTTAAAGTGTGACATTTTAGCTAACAGAGTGGTGGTAACATTTGTGCATAGTTAGGTGTCCTGTGAAAAACTGATGAGCTACAAGGCTACGCTGCAGCTCTGCAATTGAATAGGTCGCTTCCTAACAAAGACCTTCCACTATTTCATTCTCGCGGACCCTCTTATAGCCACTCTGCAGCAAGTCCTGCCTACCTTGTCCTTCCTGTGTTTTAATCCAAAATTATTTTCATAACTTCATAAGATATAGGAGCAGAATTAGGCCATTCGGCCCATCGAGTCCGCTCCGCCATTCGATCATGGCTGATATGCTCCTCATCCCCATTTTTCTGCCTTCTTCCCATAACTCTTCAACCCATTACCAATTAAAAATCGGTCTAATTCCTCCTTAAATTTACTCTCTGTCCCAGCATCCACCGCACTTTGAGGTAGCAGGTTCCATAGGCGTTTGAAGTGATGAGAGGCCCTGGAATCCTGATTATCCAATCAGAGCATTTTGTCTGAATGGCCAATCAGTGCACTTCAAGATAAACCAATCAGAGTTTTGAAAAGCTATCCCATACCAAAGATTTTTGGGGGGAAATAGAATAATTAAATTCACTCCATGGCATGTCTCCTTTCATTTTGTACCTGTACCCAAGTCACAAAGTATTGTATTTGGAATACTTTAAAACTAATTGCCATTTTGACTTGTCAGTTACCACCAGATTCAACAGTTTTGCAATAAGATGCTTTGTTACTCCAGGATTCCTATGCAAGTTTGTGTTGGAAGAGGTTTTATTCCTGTCCCCACTTTCTTTGAAGTTTAAGTTTGTTTATCAGTGTCACAAGTAGACTTACGTTAGCACTGCAATGAAATTACTGTGAAAATCCCCTAGTCACCACATTCCAGTACCTGCTCGGGTGCACTGAGGGAGAATTTAGCATGGCCAATGCACCTAACCAGCACATCTTTCAGACTGTGGGAGGAAACTGGAGCGCCCAGAGGAAGCACATGCAGACGTGGATAGAACGTGTGGACCCTGCACAGTGACCCAAGCCGGGAATTGAACCCAGGTCCCTTGTGCTGTGAGGCAGCAGTGCTAACCACTGTGCCACCATGCCGCCCACCTCCTCCTGTGCTGCTGCAGACTTGCTTTCAATGGATTAGCAGACAACACAAAGTTATTTGAAGTTACTGATACGGAAAAGAAAATCTCCGAAAATACATTTTTAAAACACATTGTGAGAAGTTCAGAAAATAACACAAAAAAAGTCATAATAAAACCTTGTACTGAAAGCATAGCATGAAACTGGTAAATGAAATGAAAAGACTAAAAAACCTCTGGCTCTTTAAATGCTCTGTTGCATGTGAAACTTCCTAAAAGAACATTCCAGATGGCGAATACAAAATTGCTGAATTTTTGTTTTAAATGCATTCTAATACGTAAGTGAAGCCCATGCTTGCTTTAGGCTGATTCTTTATTCCAGTTCCAGTTCAACACTGAAAATCCAGGGACGCTGGAAAATAAATCCAAAATAGAAAGTTACTTTTCCTGATCAAAGAGTATGGGCAAAGGCAAGAGTTTAAAAAAAGGAGGAGATGCAATTATTAATGGTGATGCTGCTCTTGTGTGAGAGCCTTAAACTCACCATCATAGAATCATAGAATCCCTACAGTGCAGAAGGAGGCCATTCAGCCCATTGAACCTGCACCGACAACCATCCCACCCAGGTCCTATCCCCGTAACCTCATGTTTTTACCCTGCTAGTCCGCTTGACACTAAAGGACAATTTAGCATGGCCAATCAACCTATCCCACACATCTTTGGAGTGTGAGTGGAAACCAGAGCACCCGGAGGAAACTCACGCAGGCACGGGTGGCACTGGTGGCACAGTGGTTAGCACTAGTGCCTCACAGCGCCCAGGGACCCAGTTCGATTCCCGGCTTGGGTCACTGTCTGTGCGAAGTCTGAACGTTCTCCCCGCATCTGCGTGGGTTTCCTCCGGGTGCTGCGGTTTCCTCCCACAGTGGGAAAGACGTGCTGGTTAGGTGTATTGACCGTGCTAAATTCTCCCTCAATGTACCCGAACAGGCGCCGGAGTGTGGTGACTAGGGGATTTTCACAGTAACTTCATTGCAGTGTTAATGTGAGCCTACTTGTGACACTAATAAATAAACTTAAACTTAAAACTTAAACACGGGGCAAACTCCACACAGTTATGGAATCATTCTGATGAATACACGTTGCACCTTCTTGGATTAACTTGGTATTTTCTTTCGTTCGTAGCCCTGGATTTTAATTGCATTGGAAACTAAGGGGCTGATACAAAATGCTATTAAGAAAGTAGACACTGAGCCCTTCGCAATAAGTGCTGCACAACCTGATGATTTCTTTGGTGCATTTTCGCAGTGCGTGCAGTCCAGTGCATGTTGATGCTTCCTCTCAACGTGGCACACAGGACAACGTTCCGCGGTCTCTGCATGAGCTGGTCTCAGTTTGTGGTTTCACTCAGACCGACCCTCAGCCTGGCGGATCTCAGCTGGGAGCTGCTGCTTTGAAATTGCCACGTCAAAGATAAAAAAAAACCCAGCAACTTAAAACGTGGCTGCATTCCAGTATCTGTGTCAATTCAAGTTCACATTTCTGGTGGAAAACTAAACCCGCCAATCCTTCCTGTTCCAATTTTATTTTATTTTTTTTTAAAAAAATATTCATCTTACTTCCCTTTTTAGGTCTCTGAGGCCACACAGCCTTCTTCGCCAGCAGGGAAAAAGAAGCAGGAAAAAAAAACCATAGGCCGGAATTTTATCGACACGCCAGCACCAATCCCGGAGGCAGGCGAGGCTCAGAGAATGGCATTCTCCATTAGCCTCGGGTGGGATCATGCGAAACTCGGGCGGAAGTGCCGGTAAAATTCCACCCATAGTCTCAGATCTCAGAAAACAACTCTCTGCAACTAATGGTCGGAAGATTTTCAGCAACAAGCCCCCTGGTTAATGGCCCTCTGATAAACCCTTCCTCCCTTTGGGAATCGAATTAGCCTCTGCACATCATCAGTGCTTTGGCGGCCAAGTTCAGAGGACTCGCCATGTAGGGATCCTACGTAATTGCTCAGTAATTGTGGGTTTTGCCTCGCTGCGTTTAGGCTGAAGGTGCTGTTTCAATCGTAAAGAATTCCCCCCTCTGACATAACCTACCCAACAGCTCTTGAACACTTGTTATATAAGGCCATACGAGGAAACAAATAAGAGTTAAGAATTCCGTTTCTTAGCACCTCGTAACTGATGCAAAAATAAACCAAACCAACTGGCTGGCACATAATACTAAACGAACTGAGAATCCTGCCCCCAGAATCTATTGTCTCTCTCAGAGTGGAGAATCCTGACCCCTGCTGGAGATTTTCTGATTGTACAATAGAATTTTTCTGTTAATTAATTGTGACAGCTACATACCCAGCTGTGTGTTAAAAACGCTGTGAGAATTTGTATATTGAGAGTGACTTATTCAAAATGGGAAAAAAAAGGAACATTGTTGAGTCACCGTTTTGCTTTATGATAATGAAAAAGGTTTTGCAGGAACCTTTCTGTTAGTCTCAGATATAAATCAATGGCATTACCGCTGTGTTGCTCACTGAACTACCTTAAGCTATTGATTCTGATCGGAATATCTGCACATTAACTACTTCTCTTCTGAGTTTTGGACAATCAAATCCTCTAAGCGAAAACAGATTTGATTTATGCGACTTTTTCACTCGGTTTCATTTTTTATTTCCTTTATTATTACCACATGTATTGGGATACAGTGAAAAGCATCGTTTCTTGCGCGCTATACAGACTAAGCATACCGTTCATGGAGAAGGAAAGGAGAGGGTGCAGAATACAGTGTTACAGTCATAGCTAGGGTGTAGAGAAAGATCAACTTAATATAAGGTAGCTCCATTCAAAAGTCTGATGGCAGCAGTGTGGTATGTGACCTCAGACTTTTGTATCCTTTTAATTAGAGCATTGTTAGAGAGCTTATAAGAGGTGAGTAGAGTTTTAAAAACATAGAACGGGAGTAAAGGATAGAATTGGAGGGTGTACTGGGGAGAGCGCAGAAGAAGTCGCCACACTCCGGCGTCATCTATGTTTTCATTTTACAGAATTTCAAAAATTAAACCAAGATCTATTTAACCCTCAAACTCCTATTGTTGTGACATAAGAGAGAATGTCTCTTGAATAAAAGGTGCTTTCAATGTAAATCCCTCAATCAGATTTTGTCTTTCAGTTATTCTAAGTGATCATGAAGCTGGTAGATTTTGACTTTATTCAATGATGCAAAAATGAGAGCCCATTTTGCATCTCACCTGGTATTTTTATCCCATTGAGGTCCCTATTGTTCAATATGGCAGGTGGACATTTCCAACTGGAAATACACATAGCTTTTCTGCCCATTGTATTGGGAGTTTAGAAGGCAGGTCAGTGCCTGAAAAGTGGTTGCTGCATAACCTCATCTCCGTGACCTTATATGTGTGTGTGTGTGTGTGTGCACATTCCCTTTCTGCTCCTGAATGGTATCTCAACACAAATATGTCACTGAGGGACCCTGAGAAAAGACTATCATAATGGAGCCACGGAGTTATTTATTTTTCCTTTTTTAATAAAGTTCCAATATTCCTTAGATTGATTCCAGAGGATATTGAAGGCAATTTTCGACTAACCACTGACGTACAAAACTGGCAATGCTGGTCCAATTTCTGTTTCAGAAACCACCCAATTTTCCTTTCTGGGTCAGTATGAATGTATTTTGGAAAATGGTGAACGTTGTCCCACTTTGCACCAGATTCGGGCATTTGTTTACCCCTTTGTTTTGTAGATGCTCAACACTTTTTCAAAATTATCCTTCATCAAATCAAGGGTGTGGATTGGCCTCTGAGACAAAACATGTTTATTTTATATTTCAGAAATGCAGCTCAGTAGCTACATGTTTCACAGCCAGTTTGTGCATCTATGTTTTTACTCTTGACTATTTGTTTTACCCCCGTGCAGTATTGGTGGTCGATGCAGAACTGGTCCCTAAGGGATGGCTGCACGTGCAGTTTTATAAGGGTACACATCAGATTATGAGGGTGGCAGGTTGGGGCGATGCGGTGGGGGGTGACGACGGGTGGTGGGGGTTGATGATGAATGCTGGGGGTCTTCGTTTGGCAGGACGAGTCTGAATTGTGAGTAATCACCAGGAAGTGTTCACTACTCATAAACAATCATTGAATTCATAGGATTTAAATTTAATAATTGGATACTGATGATTCAGTCAGTTCTGAGCTCTTTAGGAATCTAAGGGAGCGATTGTCAACTGGTCCTTCAGGCACTCTGCAATCAAAGTTTAACTTAATTTTCTATGGTATTAAAAATTATAAAATTCCAAATTTAATCCATCTAAAATCGTGTTATTTTCTAACTTTTATTATTGTTTTAAAGTTTATTTATTAGTGTCACAAGCAGGCTTACATTAACACTGCAATGAAGTTACTGTGGAAATCCCCTAGTCGCCACACGCTGGCATTTGTTTGGGTACACTGAGGGAGAATTTAGAATGGCCAATTCACTTAACCAGCACGTCTTTTGGACTATGGGAGGAAGCTGGAGCACCCGGAGGAAACCCACGCAGACATGGGGGAGAACGTGCAAACTCCGCACAGTGACCCAAGCTGGGAATCGAATCCGGGTCCCTGGCACTGTGAGGCAGCAGTGCTAATCACTGTGCATATTATTTATTTCAAAATGTTTTATCTGATCAGTTTTCTATTCCTAACCAGAGAAACAGCCAAACATTCATAGAGTCATAGAGGTTTACAGCATGGAAACAGGCCCTTTGGCCCAACTTGTCCATGCCACCCCTTTTTTTACCACTAAGCTAGTCACAATTGCCCGCATTTGGCCCATATCCCTCTATACCCATCTTACCCATGTAACTGTCTAAATGCTTTTTAAAAGACAAAATTGTACCTGCCTCTACTACTCCCTCTGACAGCTTGTTCCAGACACTCACCATCTTCTGAGTGAAAACATTGCCTCTCTGGACCCTTTTGTATCTCTCCCCTCTCACCTTAAACCTATGTCCTCTCTAGTTTTAGACTCCCCTATTTTTGAGAAAAGATATTGACTATCTAGCTGATCTATGTCCCTCATTATTTTATAGATCTCTATAAGATCACCCCTCAGCCTCCTACGCTCCAGGGAATTAAGTCCCAGTCTATCCAGCCTCCCTTTCAAACTAAAACCATCAAGTCCCGGTAACATCCTGGTAAATCCTTTCTGCACTCCTTCTAGTTTAATAATATCCTTTCTGCAATAGGGTGACAGTATTCCAAGTATGGCCTTCCTAATGTCTTTTACAACTTCAACAAGACGTCCCAACTCCTGTATTCAATGTTCTGACCAGTGAAACCAAGCATGCTGAATGCCTTCTTCACCACTTGTCCACCTGTGACTCCAGTTTCAAGGAGCTATGAACCTGTACCCCTAGATCTCGATGTGGAGATGCCGGCGTTGGACTGGGGTAAACACGGTAAGAGTTTTAACAACACCAGGTTAAAGTCCAACAGGTTTATTTGGTAGCAAATACCACTAGTTTTCGGAGCGCTGCTCCTTCGTCAGATGGAGTGGAAATCTGCTCTCAAACAGGACACAGAGACACAAAATCAAGTTACAGAATACTGATTAGAATGCAAATCTCTACAGCCAACCACGTCTTAAAGATACAGACAATGTGAGTGGAGGGAGCATTAAGCACAGGTTAAAGAGATGTGTACTGTCTCCAGACAGGACAGCCAGCAAGTCCAGGAGGCAAGCTGTGGGGGTTACTGATAGTGTGACATAAACCCAACATCCCAGTTTAGGCTGTCCTCATGTGTGCGGAACTTGGCTATCAGTTTCTGCTCAGCGACTCTGAGCTGTCGTGTGTCGTGAAGGCCGCCTTGGAGAATGCTTACCCGAAGATCAGAGGCTGAATGCCCGTGACCGCTGAAGTGCTCCCCCACAGGAAGAGAACAGTCTTGCCTGGTGATTGTCGAGCAGTGTTCATTCATCCGTTGTCGTAGCGTCTGCATGGTTTCCCCAATGTACCATGCCTCGGGTCATCCTTTCCTGCAGCGTATCAGGTAGACAACGTTGGTCGAGTTGCAAGAGTAGGTACCGTGTACCTGGTAGACGGTGTTCTCACGTGAGATGGTGGCATCCGTGTCGATGATCTGGCACGTCTTGCAGAGGTTGCTGTGGCAGGGTTGCGTGGTGTCGTGGTCACTATTCTCCTGAAGGCTGGGTAGTTTGCTGCGGACAATGGTCCATTTGAGGTTGTGCGGTTGTTTGAAGGCAAGAAGTGGGGGTGTGGGGATGGCCTTGGCGAGATGTTCGTCTCCAAGCATTCTCCAAGGCGGCCTTCACGACACACGACAGCGCAGAGTCGCTGAGCAGAAACTGATAGCCAAGTTCCGCATACATGAGGACGGCCTAAACCAGGATGTTGGGTTTATGTCACACTATCAGTAACCCCCACAGCTTGCCTCCTGGACTTGCTGGCTGCCCTGTCTGGAGACAATACACATCTCTTTAAGCTGTGCTTAATGCTCCCTCCACTCACATTGTCTGTATCTTTAAGACGTGGTTGGCTGTAGAGATTTGCATTCTAATCAGTATTCTGTAACTTGATTTTGTGTCTCTGTGCCCTGTTTGAGAGCAGATTTCCACTCCCCTATATCTCACCAGGTGACACCTTAGATATGAGGTTTAAGCTATGTGTATGCCGAGGTTTGACACATGCGTGTGTTGAGGTTTAAGGTATGTCTGTGTTGAGGTTTAGGTGTGTGTGCGTGTTGAGGTTTAAGGTTTGTGTGTTGAGGTTTAAGGTATGTCTGTGTTGAGGTTTAAGGTATGTCTGTGTTGAGGTTTAAAGTATGTGCGTGCTGAGGTTTAAGGTATGTCTGTGTTGAGGTTTAAGATATGTGTGCACTGAGATTTAAGGTGTGAGTGTGCTGAGGTTATGTGGTACAGCACCTCTATCACTGGACCAGAATCCCCAGGTTCAAGTCCCACTGCACGACTTAATGGGCGCAGAAAGTGCACCCGTGTTGTGGCACCCGTGTTGTGGTTGATTGTCAACCTGTTAATCCTTCCAATGTACCTATGGCAAGGTGTTCAGCCATAACTGTGTGGTAGCTGCAGTATTATGTTTAAGGACTCCAAACCCGCAAGCTCTTACCACAGGCATTGTGACAAGCGTCCGCCTTGTTTCAGGGGACAGAGAGAGATGTGCTCAGCAGATCACTAAGTGACTTGTAAAGGAAAACGTCAGAATAACATTACAGAGGCAAGAACTGCTTTACTTGAAATACTTTCCCATTTCCCACTCTTTTGCCAAATGTGGTCATGTTGCCTTGAAGAAAACAAACTTAACTTTGAGTCAGACCATGTAGCACTTCCGAGCTTGTTACAAAGGTAGCTTTGTATCCACTGCCTTGGGTTTCCAATAATAAATGACCTGAAGAGGTTCCATAAATAGATGTGGTTTAGAAACAGGTTCTCACCAAGGTGAAGGACTACATAGCAATGTAATGCCAAGGAAATTAACTCTGCAGTAATAATGGTCAGAGCCACAATCCAAAAACTGTTGTTTCAGAATTAAGACAGTCTCAGCAGACACACTGGTTACCAAGTGTTAGCAAGCTGCATGTAAGCAACATATTTTTTAATTTTAAGCTTTAGGTTTATTTATTAGTATCACAAGTAGGCTCACATTAACACTGCAATGAAGTTACTGTGAAAATCCCCCCTAGTCGTCACACTCCGGCGCCTGTTCGGGTACACTGAGGGAGAATTTAGCATGGCCAATGCTAACCAGCATATCTTTCGGGCTGTGGAAGGAAACCAGAGCACCGGGAGGAAACCCACGCAGACACAGGGAGAACGTGCAGACTCCGCACGTGCAGACAGTGAGCCAAGCCAGGAATCGAACCCAGGTCCCTGGTGCTGTGTAGCAGCAGTGCTAACCACTGTGTCACCATGCCGCCCCAATTTGGAGTCTCCCAATGAGTAGGGAAAAGGTCTATATTTGAAACTTTACAAATGCAGAAACAAAGGAGCCAAGTAACATTGAATAAGAAAAATAATAGTGTTGGCCATATGCATTGCAGTTTGGCAAATGCACTAATGAAGGTTTTAGAAACATGAGTAAGTAACACTGAACCCTCAAGCATTTGCGATCTAATTGATTCCTAATTCCCAGGAAATAGAAGTAGAAAGCAGAGCAGTGGGATGCACAAGATGCTTATCTTTGTGGGCGTAAGCATGGTGGGACCAGACATGTTCATCCAAAGTCAACGGACTTTTGGCCACTCTCCAAACTTTCCAGTCCCATCCACAACAATCAGTGCCATCGGAAAATCTGCAAGTTTAATTGTCAAGTGGTCTATACAGCTATCAGACTTGTGAATGCATTTGCCATTGAACCAAAGGGCATAGTTATCATTCACAAAGTGATAGGGAGATCATTGGGTCAATCGCGAGAGCTATAAATCAGGCCATGAAATCGAACTTCATCAGTGCCATGAATAAATGTATTATTAGCCAATGCGCAGATGCATCTATAGCTCTGTGAAGAGGGATATAATGGCTGGAATTCTCCAACCTCACCCATGGCTGGGATTCTCCAGTCCCGCTGCAGTGAATGGAGATTTGGCTGAGCGCCAAATTTTCCGTTCTCGCTGGCAGCGGTAGCGGGGAGCAAATGACTGGAGAATTCCGGCTGTGATTGAGGATCACTGGGTCCATGAGTTGAATTATCATCGCCTCTTTGGATTAATTTATTGGAGTCAACTTTAACTCGTCTGGTTTCCAGTAAGAAACCCCAAGAATCAGTTAATTTACCACTCACGCACCACAGATTGAGTTCACGGTGATTTTCAGCAGGGATTGAATTAATAGGTAACCAGCTGACATCTCGCCTGTTCTGAGCAGGATTTAGGCAGGAAGGGTTGAAGCTTATCACCATTGTGAAAGGCCACGCTGCCGTGACTGGAAACAGGGGCTGAGCCTACAACAGAAAGCAGCGGAACTTCGGGGAGACATTTTGACAGCGGCAGCCAATTAAGAGACCAGAACAGGGACCAACGTCCAACTGAGGAAGGTGATCCACCTCCCAAAGCTGCCAGCCCAATCAGAGCCAGCAGCCTCAGCAATGCCACCCCCACCATTGGCCACTGCTGAGGCTACAATAAAGGAGGAAGTTGCTTCATGCTGAGGTGCCCATGATGCCAGCTATGTATTTTTAGCTAGTCAGGGCCAAGCAGGTAGGAGCTGGCGACTGAAGGGGAGGAGCATACTCCAGTGGCAGCATCTTAGTCATGGGCAAAACCATTGCCACCCAGGTCTCCTCCACGGACCATGGAGCAGCCCCCTGGGAATGCATTGGGAGGCCATCGAAGCTTTCCTAACAGACTCCCCACATAACTGGGGCCTCTTGCCTGTAAATTGCCAGCGGGTGCAGAAATTGGCCCATAACTGGGCACTGAATTTCTTTAACTCTGCCGAGATTTCCACCGCTGGTCCGATGCCATGACGGCGGGAACACATCAGGCTCACCTTCCCACACTTTCTCCTGCCCTATCACCAGCCCCCCCCTCCCACCCCGGTTTCCCAGCCTCTTTCCAAGAGCTGGTAAAATCCATCTGATTGTTTTTTTTCAATGAGTTGGGTTATTAATGGATCAATGAGACATGATGGGTTCTGTCAATTTTAACCTAGTTCAAATAATTAAGTTACCAAATTTGTTCCCCATGTTCAAGTTTCCTCTTGAGAGGAAGCCAAGAGATTTCCCTCACTCAGGCGGCACCTCTTATAATTTGTTTGTTGGCCAGCTATTTGAAAGTAAGAGTTGGTTAATGCCTTACCATGGATAATTCCTGCGGGTGCAATATAAACAGGATTTTGTAACTGAATAAATGTGACTTGTTCACTTAATATGAATAAACATTCAGACCACTGCAAATCCGCTGCTCGCAGTAAAATGTAAAGTTTATTTCGGAGAAAGGCATTGGAAATATTTACCACTGAAACCACATTAAAGGCACCTTAAAAATATAAATAAAACCCCGGTAAGTTCCTTACCCTAAGAAGTTTACTTTTATGTCGCTCTCATTTTCCTCAGTTCTTTGACCATCCTGCAGTCCATACTTTGGTAGCAACAAGTCCTTCCTGTCCGCAGTCACATCACTGGATTATTGGATTGTTGGCATGAAAATCCTCTGGGTGGCCTATGTGAAATTAGTCCTGCCAATACTAATCGACTGGAGATAAATTATAGACTATAATCATATCATCAGGATACTGTAGTCGCGAGCGCTGGAATTAGCTAAAGCTGATAGAAGTTTATAAAATGATGAGAGGGTTGATTGTAAGAATCTTTTCCCTATGGCAGAGGTGTCTCTAAGACCTGAGGGTATAGGTTTAAGGTGAGGAGAAAGTGGTTTAGAGGGGATCTGAGGAAAATATTTTTCACCCAGAGGGTGGTGGAAATGTGGAACGTGCTGCCTGAGAGGGTGATGGAGGCAGATACTCTCATAGCATTTAAGAAGCATCTGGACGAGCTCTTAAATCACCAAGGTTTAAGTAGGCCATGGTCCAGGTGCTGGTAACTGGGGTTAGTACAGCTTGGTATTTGATGGTCGGCATGGACATGGTGGGCCGAAGGGTCTGTTTCTGTGCTGGATGACTCTGTGACTGTATAAAACAATGAAAGGACGGTATCAAACTTCAAGAGGACATCAGCAAAGTGATAAAAAGGGCAAGTAAAAGTTAAAGCAAGAAAATACAAAGTGATGTGTTTTGATGGAAAGAATCAGAAGAGGCAATAGGAACTAAATGGAACAATTTTAAAGGGATGCTAGAACACGCGTGTTAACAAATATTTGAACATGGCAGGATAAGTTAAAGGTTGTTGGAATCTTTGACTTTATCACAGAGGCATAGGGTGGAATTTAACGATTGCAGTGGGGAGAGGCCTGTTCACATCTAGAAAACAAGTGCCAACCCCACCTCAGTCAATTTAAATTTAAGTTTAAAGTTTATTTATTAGTGTCACAAGTAGGCTTACATTAACACTGCAATGAAGTTACTGTGACAGTCCCCCAGTGTCCACACTCCCAGCGCCTGTTCGGGTACACTGAAGGAGAACTTAGCATGGCCAAGGCACCTAACCAATATGTCTTTCAGACTGTGGGAGGAAACCAGAGCACCTGGAGCAAACCCACAGAGACAGAGGGAGAACGTGCAGACTCCACACAAAGAGTGGCCCAAGCTGGGAATTGAACCTGGGTCCCTGACGTGGTGAGGTAACAGTGCTAACCACTATGCCACCCAAGTCCAATGGTAGGGATGTAAATGCTTGCATCAGGCTTCCTGGATCCTGTGAGAGGCATCTCTTCATCCTCTCCCCCCCCCCCCCCCCCCCCCCCACATCCCCACCAGAAATCATGGTGTGGGGCGGATGCCCCACCTCTGAGAGCTGCTAGTCAATCAGAGTTCGGCAGCACCACTGGGAGTGGTGACCACTGCCAGTACTGCAGTGTGGCCTACACCAGAATTCAACACTGGAGTAAGTAGAGCGTGTTCACTAATGCCAGACAAGGAGACCAGAGAAGGGGCAAGGCAGGTCAATTGAACAGGCAGAGTGAGTCTTAATTTTAGATCCCTCCATTTCTCCATTCCCATTGGCAGGTGCCTTTGTCAGGCAAGAGTTTCCAAAAAGGAGGAACCAACCCCCACCCTAGTCTACCAAGCTCCAATTACCATTTAACAGCATCAATTCACCTCCAGCAGAGAGAGCCACCCTTAGGCCTTCCTGTCATGGACATAATTAGAGGAAGGCAGAAAGGTAGTAGGACCTTCACCAGCCACCTTCTCACCTCATCACCACGGGTTCAAACATGGGGAAGCCATGTGATCAAGAAGGGAGAAAATTCAGCAGCAGGTAAAATAAAGTAGTATAAGGAAACCAAAGCAAAACAAAGGCAACATCAGGGAAGTTAATTGAAGCCATGGCAGGACAGCTCAATCATGTGGAATGCATGTCCTGTATTATGTGGGAAGTTGTGGATGCTACTGGTGTCCTAGATGACCATATGTGCAGGAAGTGTTACCGGCTGCAGACACTTTAGCTCCCAGTTTTGGAGCTCAAGCAGTGGTTGGAACACTGTGGTGCATCTGTGGGGCTGAGAGCTACATGACTAGCTTGTTCAGAGAGGTGATCACATGAGAGCTTAGGAAACTAGAGGCAGAAAGGGAATGGATAACTACCAGTTAGTCTAAGAGAACAGGCATGTTGTGCAGGAGTCCCCCAGGGTCTCACTCACCAATTGGTTTTCCATTTTGGATAATGGTCCTTGGAAGAGAACAGTCAGAGCCAGGTTTGTGGCACCACAGGTGGAAGGAGAAGGAAGATGAAAGGAAGAGCAGTAGAGGTAGGAAGTTCATTAGTTATAGGGACAGACAGGTGCTTCTATGGTTGTGTATAGTATGTTGTTTCTCTGGTGCGAGGGTCAAGGATATCACAGAGCAGCTGCAAGACATTCTTCTGGGGGAGGGTGATCAGCCAGAGGTCGTGGTCAATACAGGTACGAATGACTTGGGTAGGAAAGGGGCTGAGATCCTGAAAGCAAATTATTGGGAGCTAGGAAGACGATGGAAAAGATCTTGTCTTACTAATGAATCAATTTATTTTAGAGAGTAACAAGGAGGATTGATAAGGGTCGCTCAGTGGATATTGTCTGCAGGGATTTTAGAAAGGCATTTGGGGGTGGCATGGTGACACAATGGTTAGCACTGCTGTCTCACAGCGCCAGGGACCCGGGTTCAATTCCCAGCTTGGGTCAATGTCGCTGTGGAGTTTGCACATTCTCCCCACGTCTATTTGGGTTTCCTCCAGGTGTTTCCTCCCACAGTCCAAAGATCTGTGGGTTAGGTGGAATGGCCATACTAAATTGCCCCTTAGTGTCAGGGGGACTAGCTAGGGTAAATGTATAGTGTTATGGGGATAGGGCCTGGGTGGGATTGTGGTCGGTGCAGATTCAATGGGCCGAATGGCCTCCTTCTGCACTGTAGGATTCTATGATTTAAGAAGGTCCCACATGGCAGTTTGGTCAGAAAAGTGAGATCCCATGGGATAAAGAAGAAGGTTGGCTCAGTGACAGGAAATAAAGAGTAGTGATCAATGGATGTTTTTTTAAGAATGGAAAGCAGTTTCCAGTGCGATTCCACAGGGCTCAGTGTTGAGGCCCTTGCTGTTTGTTACACATATTCAGGATTGGGTGGCAAGATTTGGAAATGTACAAATGATAGAAAAATTGGCCCAGTCGTTGATAGTGAAGAAGATCGCTGTCAACTCCAAAATAATACCAGTGGCTTGGGTGAGTACGCAGAGATGTGGCAAATGGAACTGAAAAGTGTGAGGTAATGCATTTAGGCAGGGCAAACAAAGCAGAATACCCAATAAATGGGAGGATATTGAGAGGGGTTGTGGAAGTAAAATACCTTGGAGTGTATGCACAGGCCCCTGAATGTGGCAGGACTGGTTTAAAGTTTATTTATTAGTGTCACAAGTAGACTTACATTAATACTGCAATGAAGCTACTGTGAAAATCCCCTAGTGGCCACACTCCGGGGACTGTTTGGGTACACTGAGGGAGAATTTAGCATGGCCAATGCACCTAACCAGCACGTCTTTCAGACTGTGGGAGGAAACCGGAGCACCCGGAGGAAACCCACGCAGACACGGGGAGAACGTGCAGACTCCGCACAGATAACGACCCAAGCTGGAAATCGAACCCGGGTCCCTGGCACTGTGAGGCAGCAGTGTTAACCACTGTGCCACCGTGCTGCCCAAATCCAATGACAGGGATGTAGATGCTTGCATCAGGCTTCCTGAATCCTGTGAGAGGCATCTCTTCATCGTCCCCCCTCCCCTCTTCCCCATCAGAAATCATGGTGCCAGCCACTTGTGCCACCATGCTGCCCTATGGATAAGGTAATAAAGAAAACATATGGAATGCTTTCCTTTATTGGAGAAGGTATTGAATACAAAAGCAGAGATGCAACACTGGTTAGGCCACTGCTGGAATTTTATGTACAGTTCTAGTCACCTTATTACAAGGAGGACATAATTGTTCTGGAGAGAGTGCAGAGGAGGTTTACAAGAATGCTGTCAGGGCTTGAAAAGTGTAGCATTGAGGAAAGCTTAGATAGGCTGGGGTTGTTTTCCTTCGAACAGAGGAGGCTGAAGGGTGACCTAATTGAGGTGCACAATATTATGAGGGACCTGGATCAAATAGACAGGAAAGACTTGTTTTCCCCTAGCTGAGGGGTCAATTAGCAGAGGGCAAAAATTTTAGTTGATCGGTAGAAGGATTAGAGATGACTATAGCAATATTGATTTGATTTGCCATTCTGTGGCTGGTTCAATTATTCCACATTCGGATATATGTCCACCTGTATTTATCCTTTTGTTTTAACTTGAGGTATTTTGTGCGTCGTACAATTTATTAAACATTGAACGGAAGGGTAGAAATTAGGAAACCGGTTCTTCAGGCCTGCTTTGAGCCTATGATCGTTACTGAGGTGAAATACATCAACCTTCAGAAGAGGGTGTTTACAGTAGACCATCTGGCAGAAAACCATTATAGCTCGTGCTGGAGAAACCTGAAAGTAGTTATAGCCAAGGCTGGGATCAAAATACATCAAAGCCAGTCAGTGGCTATCTGCAGTGCTGCCGGTGCTGATTGCAGTTGAAGAGGGAATAATGTAAAAGAAGCCCAGGGTAAAGGGCTTTGGAGAGATAAAGTGGAAACTAAAGTTTCCACATATCCACATGAAATCATAACAAGTGACATAGAATTCTATGTGGGAGAAGTCTAAGGAGCCCGTACATTGAGATAAGAATGAAGACAATGCATGTTCAGAGATTTATTGTGACATTTCAATGCTCCCAAAAATGATCTCAAAATCCGCAGTTAAAGCTGCCAATACCTGTACAATAGTCACAAGTTGAATGAAGTTAGTTGGGCACCCAACTAAGTTTAAGTTTATTTATTAGTGTCACAAGTAGGCTTACATTAACACTGCAATGATGTTACTGTCCCCTAGTCGCCACACTCCGGTACACTGAGGTAGAATTTAGCATGGCCAATCCACCTAACCAGCACATCTTTCGGACTGTGGGAGGAAACCAGAGCACCCGGAGGAAACCCACGCAGACACGGGGAGAACGTGCAAACTCCGCACAGAGAGCGCCCTGAGCCGGGAATCGAACCCGGGTCCCTGGCGCTGTGAGGCAGCTGTGCTAACCACTGTGTCACCTGCAAATCGATTAATAAATCTGTGCAAAGTTCCTCTGTCCATTATTTTGACAAAGGCAATAACACATTTAAGAACATAGACCAGATTGTCCGATCTCGCCCGCAGCCGAAATTATCCCGTCCCGCTGCAGTGAACGGAGATTTGGCTGAGTGTCAAATTCCCCATCCTCGCCGACAGCAGTGGTGGAGCGTGAATGGCTGCAGTGTTTTCACCGGCCATAGTGCGTTCAGATGCTAATATCAGAAACTTACATTCCAATCATTTTTTCCAAAGTGCATAATTTCCCTTTACTTTTCAACCTTTTGCAGAATCCTCACACCATAAACAAATCACTTTGAAAGCAAGCTAATGCAATTCAAGTTGCAATGTACCCATTAGTTCCGTGCTTACTTTTTTCTGGATCAGAATCCATTTCAATTGAGCAGAGAAGCATCCGGCGCAGTAAGGGGCCATTCAGCCCTATGACAGCCAAAAAACAGAGAAGAAAGATGCTAGCTGCTCATTTTAATTCCACGTTCCAGCACCTGGTCCATAACCTCGCAGTTTGCAGCACCTTTGGATTCAGATCTGGGTATATTTGAAATGAGGTGAGTGTTTAAGTTTCAGCCACATTTTCAGGCTGTGTATTCCAGACGCCCACCACCCTCTGTGACTTCAGGTGTTATATACTGTACACATTTACCAGGTACTATTGATTGGTGAGTTGTCCTGTGAAAACGCAGTTACACCAAACAATTTTGTCCAACTGCTGTAGAGAGTTTGCTTGTTAATCAAGGGATTAATTGAAATGTTATGGGAGAATAATTGATAAGCTGGCCTGCGTTAAAGTTTATCTATTAGTGTCACAAATAGGCTTACATTAACACTGGAATGAAGTTACTGTGAAAATCCCCTAGTCGCCACACTCCGGCACCTGTTTGGTTCCACTGAGGGAGAATTTAGCATGGCCAATGCACCTCACCAACATGCTTTCAGACTGTGAGAGGAAACCGGAGCACCCAGAGGAAACCCACACAGACACGGGGAGAATGTGCAGACTCCACACAGACAGTCACCCAAATCGGGAATTGAACCTGGGTCCCTGGTGCTGTAAGGCAGCAGTGCTAACCACTGTGCCACCATGCCACACTGGGATGGAGCCAAAGGCCATTCTAGCCAAAGATCATAGAAGATGATAGAATCCCTACAGTGCAGAAGGAGGCAATTTGGCCCATCGAGCCTGCACCAACAACAATCCCACCCAGGCCCTATCCCTGTGTCCCTGCGAATTTACCCTGATAATCTCCCTGACACTGAGGGGCAATTTAGCATGGCCAATCAACCTAACCCGCACATCTTTGCACTGTGGGAGAAAACCGGAGCACCCAGAGGAAACGCACGCAGACACGGGGAGAACGTGCAAACTCCACACAGACAGTCACCCAAGCCGGGAATTGAACCCAGGTCCCTGGCGCTGTGAGGCAGCAGTGCCAAGGTGAAGGGGTGGTGACACCAGGTGGGCGATATCAGCTTTGCCCTTGACTGTAAAGGAAGTGAATGTGAAGAGTGTACACAATGGGTGACCATTTTGTACCACCATTCGAGATAAGTTTCTTCCTGGATAGTCTGCCAATCTAGTTTCACTGTTGCTGCTCCCTCTGCAGAAGGCCCCATATTCCTGGTTACAAATGATCCCACTGGAGCTGATTGCCATTGGAATACTGCACAATACGACCCAAATAAAATCTTGTACTTACACCAGCTTCCTGCAGGTGAACGTACCATTGGCAGTACATGTAATTTAACCAGCGTGATTGTATGGAGCCTATCCTCTCACACTCAGCCCCAAAAATGGCAAAAGAAGATGGGCTGACAAGAAGCACTTGCTTCCCCTTCACTACACTCTGCCCAGGGGTTTCTCGTGGAGCAAAGAAGGAGCAGAAACTCAACAAAGATGTGTTCTGCCCCAATTTGGATCTAATAGCTCCAGGTTGATTGGTTCCTGATCCGAGAAGAAGTGGAATGCTTAGAAAATATCTCAAACTGAAGCATTTACCGGTCCTTTTATTTCTTCTTCGATATGTGTACTTGCAGTATATTTTCTCCTTTTGTTTTGTGCCTTGTCAATACCGTATTAAATAATTAATTCTATGTGATGTCTTCAGGCGAGTTATTTGTGTTATTGACTGGACAAGAACACTTACTTGTTACATGAACAGGTGGCAAGGGTGACTTGCATGCACAGTGCCTTGTTTTCCATTGACTGATAGAAGCCGTTCTGAACTTTCATAGAATCAAAGAATCATAGGATCCCTACAGTGCAGAAGGAGGCCACCAGCCCATTGAGTCTGCACTGACCACAATCCCACCCAGGCCCTACCCCATAATCCCACATATTTACCCTGCTAATCCCCCTGACACGAAGGGGCAATACAGCATGGCCAATCAACCTAACCCGCACATCTTTCGGAGTGTGGGAGGAAATGGGAGCACCCGGAGGAAACCCACGCAGACATGGGGAGAGCGTGCAAACTCCACACAGACGGTCACCCGAGGCCGGAATTGAACCTGGTTCCTTGGCACTGTGAGGCAGCAGTGCTAACCACTGTGCCATCGTGCCACGTTTTAGTCAGAGACTCAACCTCATCGCTGCAGGGTTTGAACTGCAAAAGGTCCTCAAAAGGCAACTGGAATGTGAAAGTGTATGTTCTATCTAGTACCGAGAGTACATAGCAAAGAGAATGTGTTTTAACACACAGCTATTGTCTTCGACAGAGTTACTGGACATATTGAAAATAATACTGCTGAAAGTTGTTTCTAGGTCACTGTAATTGAAAACAGACCTGTAAAGCTGCATGTTTATAGGCTGATCTACAAGTGGAGCCACTTTGTGCTTCCATATATAGAATCATTATGTCATGCCTTTAAACTGGTGCTTTTATCCAATTATCATGCGTTGGTTGGAATTAAGCCTCTATTCTTTTTTCAAATGTGGATCTCATGTTGTTGCCTTGACCTCAGTAAATGTACAATTTTACAATATAATGCTAATGGTAATCTGCATCATTGGGGCGGCACGGTGGCACAGTGGTTAGCACTGCTGCCTCACAGCGCCAGGGACCCAGGTTCGATTCCCGGCTTGGGTGACTGTCTGTGCGGAGTTTGCATGTCCTCCCTGTGTCTGCGTGGGTTTCCTCCGGGTGCTCCGGTTTCCTCCCGCAGTCCGAAAGACATGCTGGCTTGGTGAGTCGGCCATGCTAAATTCTCAAGTGTATTCGAACAGGCGCTGGAGTGTGGTGACTCGGGGATTTTCACAGTAACTTCATTGCAGTGTTAATGTAAGCCTACTTGTGACTCTAATAAGCTTTACCTTTATCTTTATGATAACTCCGTCAGTATTAAATGTAAACTCCTCAATCTGTTCTGGTTTAGTGGTTTCGAAATGGCGCACTGTAAATGACAACTAGCAGGAAATGGCGGGTGGTTTTATGATGAAAGGTTGGGAATCAACTGTAGTGTCCACTACAGTTTAGAAGAATAAGAGGCGACTTGATTGAAACCTTTAGAATCCTGAGGGGTTTTGACAGGGTGGATGTGGAGAGGATGTTTGTGGGAGAATCTAGAACTAGGGTTCACTGTTTAAAAATAAGGGGTCGCTGATTTAAGACGGAGATGAGAAGAAATGTTTTCTAGCAGAGGATCGGGAGTCACTGGAACTCTCTTCCTCAAAAGGCAGTGGAAGCTACTTATTTTTAGGGCAGAGCCAGGTAGATTTTTCATTAGCAAGGGGGTGAAAGGTTATCGAGGGTAGGCAGGAATGTGGAATGGAGGTTACAATTCGATCAACCGTGATCTTAATGAGTGACAGAGCAAGCTTGAGGCCTACTCCTGCTCCTAATTCGTATGTTCGTAGGGAACATATTTACTACTTATTAGTGTCACAAATAGGTTTCCATTAACACTGCGACGAAGTGACCATGAAAATCCCCTCATCGCCACACTCCGGCGCCTGTTCGGGTACGCAGAGGGAGAATTTAGCATGGCCAACGCACCTAACCAGCACGCCTTTCGGACTGTGGAAGGAAACCGGAACACCGAGAGGAAACCCACGCAGGCACGGGGAGAATGTGCAGACTCCGCACAGACAGTGATCCAAGTTGGGAATGGAACCCGGGTCCCTGGAGCTGTGAGGCAGCAGTGCTAACCACTGTGCCACCATGCCACAGTGATATAACATCACATTTACAGCTAGGGGCTGTCAAAAAAGCAACGCAGAAATGTCTGTCAACCAACGTGATCATCCTTTACACTACAATCTGCTTATAAAGGGTTACACTTAAAGAATTGATATGCTGGGGCCTCTCTGAACCTGAGCCAGCACAAGGGCAGTCAGATATAACTTGGGTTGAGGTACTCAGTTGTTATTTTCCGTCTGCAATGAACTAAAATTAGTTAAGATTCCACCACAAATCTGGAATCCTTGAGCTATAAATGTGCATGCTATGTGGCTCAGGGCTGGGTGTAGTATCTTATCCTAGCCATGTCCCTCCAAATTTTACTTAACATTCTCTTTAAAAAGAAAGCAATGACATAACTAAATAGAAAACAGGTTGTAAGTTAATCAGTTCCCTATGAAAGATTTTTTTCCAAGTGCTGGTCCTCCAACATGAGGAAATTTGGACCAAAATACTTCACCAACAATTTTCAGCCTCCTCCTCCGTTCTGTCAGCAAATATATAATCTAAAATGCATTATCGTCTTTTGAGGAGCCATTAACATTTAAAAAGAAATCCAAACACCCAACAATTAACTACACCACAAGATTTCATTTTTATAAACAGAAACAAATTTTATTGTATATAAGAGTTAAACAAAGCAAGCATTATTAACTTAATGCTACATTTTATAACTACTTAGGCTATGAACTCAATACTGCTTTTTACATAGCTCAAAAATTTTCTTGTGCATTACTAAAATCTTGAATGTTCATTCACTTCTTTGAGGACAAACCCACTAGGTATGCCACAGCCCTCTTGAATTCACATTAATTCTTCTCAGTGTTTCTTCTATTTTCTGAGGTAATATTTTATGGGGATTCTCCCATTAGCCTTTTGGTTAAGCAGCCCTCCAACTTTTATTTGCTACCTTACGTCTGTGAATGCCACAGCTCCTTATTCTGGTTGCCAGCAGATACCCAACTGCCTTCTCACAGCTTTGAAGCTGACTCCTTTCTGTCACCAGGCTCTGTGAGGACCACCGTAGATTTTGTCCTCAAGCCGCAAATTGGAGCAAATCTTCAGCTGCTTTGCCCCTCATGAAATCCAAACTGAACTTGAGCCCCACCGCATTCTGCATAGTCAAAGATAAAGCTAGTATTATCTCTACTTAAAGTCCAGGTCTGACTAACAATCATCCCCTGTTGGCTCTCTCAATCCAGAAAGATACAGTCTACACCAAGGCAAAAAGGCAACTGCTTCTGTCAGCAAACACATAGATAAAATTAATCAAAGGAGACTTCAAACCTCAAACACCATCGTCATGACAATGTGGCAAGCATTGGGATGTGCAAAAAGAAATGCAAACTAATGATTATTTTCTTCAACAGAACTCTTTGATTCTGTAATCTAAATGGATAATTTATCTCCCTAACAGATATGATTTCCCTCTCCCCAGGCTCCTTGGTTGCACTAAGATCTTCAGAGATGGGTCACCTATCATTTAAGTCTTTTCTCACTATCAGCTCTGACTTTTTAAGATAAACACAAGGTATCTTTTAAGTGTAATAAATCCAGGCTTGTTTGAGTTGCATTTACATGGGAGTTACATTTGCCACTTTCTCATCAAGATGTCCCCAGTTAAAACATTGATTCCTAAAACTAATAGTTCTATTCTGAAACATATAAATTATAAACTAGATTTTCACAACATATAGAATGGCCATAAACAAATCAAACATCGCACTGTACAATGCCAGTAACATTGGCACTGCCAGCTGATAATAGAATAGAACCAATTGGAGCAATGACTTAATTTAATGTTCAGATGTTGTAAATGGGCAATTCCAATATTTAAACAGTGCATTAATGAACAATTCTAGCCATACAGTAATAGAAATGCTGTGTTTTCCTTTGCAGGGCAGATGGATGAATGGTCCCCCCCCAAGCTTGATTCTGTGTTGGGTGAGCTCGTTTCAGCTGGCGTGTCTCCAAGGACACAACCGTTAGGAGAGGGGGGTAATCAACTGGGGTCTCTAGGGCTGGTGACACCCCTTCCAGCGATCCCTGTTCGGGAGTGCATGTTTGCGGATGCCCAAGTGAAGCAGGCTTCAGTGTTGGTTTATTGATGACTATCTCTCACTTCAAGTTCTAATGTGCCCGTCTTTGCAATGAAATGGCCCAATGACTTTTCCGAGACTAAATCACACGGCATATCCCCCGTTCTGCTGTGCGTTTGAGTAGCGTGAGCAGTTGATATCAGGGATTGAACTGATAGGAGCAAAGTTCTATTTTACTGTTCAGCCACTGTACCCAAGTGATTTCAAATAGGAGCAACAAATGGATGAATATTGCTCAATGCGCAGTAAGAAGGGTTGCGATTTTTCTTTGATAGGACATTTCAGGATTCACAAATTGAGGGATATTTCTCCTGTACTCAGAACAACAAGTGTACTCACTCATATGTCACTGGGGACAATAGCTTTACTCATTGGATTACATGCTCAAAATTTTGAATATAAGGAAATCCACTTCTGGTCTTCAGAGAAGCAAACCTTTTTGACAAGAGTTGGTGACACAATTTGTTAGATTACAGGCGGAAATTTCCCATCCTGCCAGACACAAGAATCATAGCGGGCCGGACATGGACATTGCAAAGGTCCGCTAACCTCGGACGGGATTTTCTGGCATTGGGGCGAGCACAGCCGGAAAATACATGTCTCTTTTCAATTGACTTCTCTGGATTCCTAGGGAGCTAATCAGTGTGTGGCAGTACCATAGGCCTATATTAGTATGTGCTGTTCCCCATTGGGTGAAAGGGTTCTTTTCCCCTACCCATTAGTACTGTCCATCGATCACTATTGCTTCAGGAGATGGTAACCAGATGTTATTCCTAGCAAATACATTAACGCACTCATAGAAAATTCCTTCATTTCATATTTTATTAAAGGTTAAGTGTACTAAATACTAAAATATATTTTGTTGGGGCCTAGTGGTATTATCGCTGGACTATTAATCCAGAAACTCAGCTATTGTTCTGGGGACATGGGTTCGAATCCCACCACAGCAGATGGTGGAATTTGAATTCAATAAAATAAAATCTGGAATTAAGAATCTACTGATGACCATGAAACCATTGTCAATTGTCAGAAAAACCCATCTGGTTCACTAATGTACTTTAGGGAAGGAAATCTGCCGTCCTTACCTGGTCTGGCCTACATGTGACTCCAGAGCCACAGCAATGTGGTTGACTTTCAACTGCCCTCAGGCAACTAGGAATGGGTAATAAATGCTGACCAGCCTGTGACACCCATGTCCCACGAAAGAATAAAGAAAACTAAAGCCTGCTTCGGTTAATTGAGGCAATATCTTTTTTTTTTAAGTTCATTCATTATTGTCAAAACCACTGTGTCACCGTGCTGCCTTACTTAAATTATTGAACAGGAAGCTGATGCAAATGTATTAATGTGTTTGTTCAGTGGCTATCTGGGCTAAACAGATTTCGGTCTTCCAGGGAATTAAGGGATTTGGGGAGTGGGCGGGAAAATGGAGTTGAAGCCCAAGATCAGCCCTGATTGTATGGAATGGTAGAGCAGCTCAATGGGCCTACTCCTGATGCTATCTCTTGTGTCCTTGTCTATTGTACAAAACAATTTCAACCCAGATTTGTCTTTTTAAATCTTAGATGAAGAGAATGGTTATCTAAATGTCTGACTAACTAGTAACTTTTTTAATTACATTCAACTCATACATTGAACGTGTTGAATGTTCATTGCATATTTCTTTACATTGTCATGTAGTTGATATAAAAAACAGGTTCAAAGACATGGGCACAGGAGGGTATGTTTGTTATGGGAGGGTAGGAACAGTCGAGAACAATAATAGAACAAAGACCAAACAAAGAAAAGTACAGCACAGGCCCTTCGACCCTCCAAGCCTGGGCCAGTCATGATACCCTAACTAAACTAAAAAAAACCTTCTGCCCTCACTCGGACTGTATCACTCTAACTGTCTGTGCAGAATCTGCATGTTCTCCCCATGTCTGCATGGGTTTCCTCTGGGGGCTCCAGTTTCCTCCCTCTGTCCGAAAGATGTGCTGGTTAGATACATTGGCCATGCTAAATTCTCCCTCAGTGTACCCAAACAGGCGCCGGAGTGCGGCAACTAGGAGATCTTCACACTAACTTCATTGCAGTGTCAATGTAAGTATGTAAGTGTACAGACTCTTCCTTATTCCCAAAGCTCAGAAACCATCACAGCTATAAACAAAAGACTCATGAACTGACAACACTATGGTTATCAGATTTGTTCAACAAATAGGTCACTCAATTAGATAACAATTAATTAGATAACTTCCTGCCTGTAATTTTAGTAAACTTTCACACCCTACGTTGCACTGTCTGTGAAGGTTGTGAAGTCCGGAAACCTTTAAAAAAATATTTGGATGAGCACTTGAAATAATAGCATAACATTCAAGGATATGGGACAAGTGCTAGAAAATGGGATTAGCACGCCTTTAGTGGTAAATATTTGTGCCGATGTGCTGGAGGGCTTTTTCTGTGCTTTACGGTATGATTCTTCAGGGAGTTATTCCACTGGGGATCATTAAGGAGCAGGGTGTGCAGGAGAATGTAATGTTGGTCTTCTGAACACTTCCTTAAACTATTTTTGAGTCAAATTAAAGAAAGCACTTAAAGAGGCATCTTCTTGGAGATTTCAGCCAGAATTGGCAGTGGAACCTATAAGAATAGCCAGATTAAATTCTGTGTGAGAGATGCCCTAGTGGCCATTTAGAAGGCTTGTACTTAGATTGATGGGACTGCTACAAGTCCAACATTTTCTCATGCACATGAAACCGTGCTGTTTTGTTTTTCAAACATACTTTAAGCATTTTCTGTTAACGTTAGATGCAAACTTGGTGATCTGGCTGGATCATGTTTGCACCAACAACTTTTACAGTCCCCCACGTGGATTTATCATTCCTTTCTGGATACTGTGATTTTTAATCATATGTTAGACGATATGTTCAAGAGTATCCTCGTGAAACAAACCTTTGGAGATTCTTCACCTCTTCATTTAAGCTCTGCTCGCACTTTGTAAGAAAGATATGCCTTCAAGTTTGAAAGCTTTTTGCTCTGCAGTTTTTCAGAGTTTGCACATATGTTTGCTATTTAAAATGGTGCTGCTTGCAGTGAATGCCACATCAAACTGAAGGGCGTGGCTACTTCTGCTCTCCCTCAAAACCCAAGTGAAAATCTTCCAAAAAGCAAGGCACAAGAAATCATGAACTCACATCATGAGCAATTTTGAAGTAAGTCATCCCAAAATGTATTTTTTTATTTTCACTCTTATTTTTTTCTAAAGATAAGGCCTTGAAGCAGTGGATAAGGCTACATAATCTGTGCCAGGAGACAGCCCAGGATCTTATGGTACAAAAAACGTCTGTTGCGTTTCCACGCCACTCTTCAGTTCTCTGACCAATGCTGCCACCCAGTGGCTACAGATATTACAGACGCAAGCGGTGTGGTTGTGTGCTGAGAAATCCTTGAGGCATAGATTGGGATTTTCCAGCCGTGCTTGCCCCGAAACCGGAAAATCCCACCTGAGGTCAATGACCTTAGCATGGTCTGCCCTCCCCCCAATCCACCCCCCGCCCACCCCCCCCCCCCCCCCCCTCACCCCACCCCCCGCCCACTACGATTCACGTGGCGGACAGGACGGGAAAAAATCCCCCCATAGAATCATAGAGCACAGAAACAGGCCCTTCGGCCCAACCGGTCCATGCCGACCATGGTGCCCTCCCAGCTATTCCCAATTGCCCGTGTTTGGCCCATATCCCTCTAATCCTTTCCCATCCATGTACTTATCCAAATGCTTTTTAAATGGAAATGAATTCATCATCACTAGCGCATTATCAGGGGAATGTTGAAACGTTTGTTTGTGCTATTTGTATTTAGTGCCAAAACTAAAGCAGCGTCCCACAGACCAGAACTCCAACACAGTTCTCATGTGAAAACCATTGTTGCTGAATGAATGTTTTCACCAAAGAGTCACAATAATCGCCCTGGGAGGGAAGAAGGAAGTTAAATGGTGCACTAATTGGTATTATAGGTAAAAATATTCATCAGAACAGAACAATAGCTATTTTGCACTTAACACATAAAAGGCTATCAGTTTATGGCTAATGGAAGGATGTTTACAAGGACAGCAAGGAAATTGCTTTGTTCATTGGGAGGTAGAGAGGCAGATTACTGAAAGCAAACCAATAAAATTGGATTTTTAAAAATTCATTTAGGGGATGTGGCCATCGCTGGCCAGGGCACCATTTATTGCCCATCCCTAATTGCCCTGGAAAAGGTGATGGTGAGCTGCCTCCTTAAACTGCTGCCGTCCATGTGGTGTAGTTACCCCCACAGTGCTGTTAGGGATGGAATTCCAGGATTTTGACTCAATGACAGTGAAAGAACAACTGTATCTTTCCAAGTCAAGATGGTGAGTGGCTTGGAGGGGAACTTGCAAGTGCTGGTGTTCCCCATGTGTCTGCTACCCTTGTCCTTCTAGATGGACGTGATTGTGGGTTTGCAAGGTGTTGTCTAAGGAATTTTGGTGAGTTCCTGCAATGCATCTTCTGGACGGCACACATTGCTGTTATTGTGCCGGTAGAGGGAGTAACTGTTTGTAGATGTGGTGCCAATCAAGTGGGCTGCTTTGTCCTGGATGGTGTCGAGCTTCTTGAGTGTTGTTGGAGCTACACTCATCCAGGCAAGTGGGGAGAATTCCATCACACTCCTAACTTGCGCCTTGCAGATGGTGGACAGGCTTTAGGGAGTCAAGAGGTGAGTTACTCACCGCAAGATTCCCAGCCTCTGATGTGCTCTTGTAGCCACAGTGTTTATATGACTAGTCCAAATTCTGGTCAACAGTAACCCCCAGGATGTGGGAGTTTCAGCAAAGGTAATTCCATTAGCATTATTATTCATCCTTCTGAAAGTTCTAAAATTAATAATAGTGCTCGACTTTAATTCACAATATTATAAATTCATCTTGATTAGTAATGCAACCCATTTTACACCATGAATTCTCGATCACCAAATTTTATACCTACACAGCTGCTTAAACCGCTGATGTGTTTTCTCCTTTGTCATCCTCTTGCTCTGCTCCCCTCAGCTTTACCCATCACTGTCAGATGCTCTAGTTTCTGCTAAGTATGTGACCAAAGAATTATAGTTGGCTCTTGTTGATTACCTGCAAAAGTTCTTCTCGTGTGCCTGCTTTCCTCAAAACTCCCTCATTGATTCTGTGTGGTGTCCAACTAATTCTCATCATATGACTTGGAAACATTTGCCGGGATTTTCCAGCTCCTTCTCACCGGCGGGATCTTCCAGTCCCATCGATGGTGATACCACCCCCCCTCTCCCCCACCCCCCACCCCCAGCCTCCATCCATCAGAGCTTCAGTCATCCAGACTCAAAGGGTGAGATTTTCCAGCCTCGCTCATCCCGAAACTGTAAAATCCCGCCCGAGGTCAATGGACCTTTCCATGGTCCGACCCCCACTCCCGCTCCAATTCCCGTGGCGGACGGGACAGTAAGATTCCGGCCTAAACGTTGGCTCTATTCTCTCTCCACAGATGCTGTCAGATCTGCTGAGATTTCCCAACGTTTTCTGTTTTTGTTTCAGATTCCAGCATCTGCAGTATTTTGCTTTTACGTAACACAGTTAGTAAGATTATTGTGATCCTATTTTTACTTGTATCTGGGAAAAGTAATTTAGTATTCCACTAGCAGCCTATTTGATGGGTCTAGTTCATAGAGTCGTAGAGGTTTACAGCATGGAAACAGGCCCTCCGGCCCAATTTGTCCATGCCACCCCTTTTTTTAACCCCTAAGCTAGTCCCAATTGACCGCATTTGGCCCATGTCCCTCGATACCCATCTTACCCATGTAACTGTCTAAATGCTTTTTAAAAGACAAAATAGTACCTGCCTCTACTACTCCCTCTGGCAGCTTGTTCCAGACATTCACCACCCTCTGTGTGAAAAAATTGCCCCTCTGGACCCTTTTGTATCTCTCCCCTCTCACCTTAAACCTATGCCCTCTAGTTTTAGACTCCCTTACCTTTGGGAAAAGATATTGACTATCTCGCTGATCTGTGTCCCTCATTATTTTATAGACCTCTATAAGATCCCCCCTCAGCCTCCCATGCTCCAGGGCATAGTTAGCAAATGTCACTGACATGGATGAAAATGATCACTGCATTGATTCTGATGACTATCTTTTGTACTATGATGTACACGTATAGAGATCTTTCCTTTGCTCATGTAGCTGCCAAATAGAATCTACTAAATAGAAGATTCAAGCCTGAAGCACCACCTGCTGGCGAAATCCTAGTACAGCAATACGTGCTGAGAGATTCATTCTGGAATCCACCAATTAACTAGGGCGGAATTGGAGTGAATGGGTTACACTTATGTATGTGTCAATGCTGCCAGAGCATCTTCCAAATGGCCATCATTTGTGTGTCACCTGTGAGTGTGGACAGCTTGTTCAACCGTGGGTTCACCAAAGATGATCCTTGACATAGAGTCATAGGGTGGGATTTTACAGCTTTGCTCGAGCAAGGCCGGAAATTCCCGTCCGAGGTCAATGGACATTCCCATTGTCCACCCCTCACCCGCTCCGATTCTGTGCCGGGCAAGGCAGTAGAATTCTGACATTAGAGCCATGAAGTTTTACAGCACAGAAAGAGGTCCCTTTGGCCCATCGTGTCTGTGCCAGCCACCAAGCAGCTATCTATTCCTCATCCCATTTTCCAACACTTGGTTCATAACCTTCTACGCTAAGGTGTTTCAAATGCTCTTTTAAATGCTTCTTAAATGTTGTGAGGGTTCCTGCCTCTACCACCTTTCAAGCAGTGAGTTCCAGATTCCCACCACCCTCCAAGTAAAAGCTTTTTTTCCTCAAATCCCCTCCCTCTTGCCTTAAATCAATGCCCCCTGGTTATTGACCCCTCTACTAAGGGGAGAAGTTTCTTCCCATTTACCCTACCTACGTCCGTCATAATTTAGTACTCCTCGATCAGTTCCCCCCTCAGTCTTCTCTGCCCAAAGGAAAACAACCCCAGTCTATCCAGCCTCTCATCATAGCTGAAACATCCCAGCCCAGGCAACATCCTGGTGAATCTCCTCTGCACCCTCTAGTGCAAAAATATCCTCACTGGATGCCTACAAAACAGGTATTTCTCAATAGAATGGGATAAAGATAAAAATCCAACCCTATTCTTTCCATCTCACCTCAAGGAATTGAAGGTTGAATTTAGCACTCGCTACTGGTCGTAGCTGTGAATAGTGACCCCACCAGAGACTTTCCTTGTCTCTATCATTTGGATTTTACAGTCTCGCTTGCCCCGAAATCGTAAAATCCCACCCGAGGACCTTTCCATGGTCCACCCCCTTGCCCGATCTGATTCCCGTGGCAGGCAGGGGTAAAATTCCGGCCTACAGCTCAGTCACACACCTGTTTTCATTCCATTGACTCCACCATTGGTGGCCATAACTTCACTGTCTCAGCTCCAAGCTCTGGCATTCACTTTCTAAACTCCTCCATCACTTGTCCTTCCTTACCTCCTTTAACATAGAAACATACATCGAAACTAGAAGCAGGAGTAGGCCATTCGGCCCTTTGAGCCTGCTCCGCCATTCATTTTGATCATGTCTGATCATCAAATTCAATATCCTCATCCCGCCTTCCCCCCACATCCCTTGATCCCTTAAACCCAAGAGCAATATCTAATTCCGTCTTGAAATCAGACAACGTTTTGGCCTCAACTATATTCTGTGGGAGTGAATTCGACAGATTTATCACTCTCTGGGTGAAGAAATTTCTCTTCACCTCAGTCCTAAAAGATTCATCCCTTATCCTAAAACTATGACCCCTAGTTCTGGACTCCCCACTGAAATAACTCCACGGAGGCGAGAATCCCGTCACCAAGTGCGTTTTTATTTCCCAACTATCATACATACAGAGCTCTCACTCTTGGGAGCTTCCAGCTATTGCAGGCAGAGAGACTGACACACCTGCTTTAAATAGGGAGCAAGAGGCTCCCTGATTGGGCCATCAATTAGGACTCATCAGGGAATTCTTTTGTTGTCCAACCAAATAAACAAAATCAAATTAACCTAGGGATAACTCAAAAGGGGCAGCTCCCTAAAAGGAGGGGAACCGCCCGAAACAAAAGACAATGCGGAAAGGAAACTTAAAACATCAAATTAAAATGTGATTAAAGGGGTCAATAATACACTAGGACCATCAGGAAGTTCATACTCGAGCAAGCCAACCTCATTAGCCTGGCTGAAGTTATCATACCCACCATCAGGGACATTCTTTCTGAGTCTCCCTTCACTAATCTTGTTAGAAATTTATAAGATTCTATGAGATCAATTAAGATCCTATTTCTTTGATCAAGTACCTGTCCTATTCCCTCACTTGTGTGGCTCTCTAATCATTTTCTCAATGGTCATACATGCACAAGGGAACAAGTAATTATTTGGCGTGTTTCGTATCCTCAGAGTATTCAAAAGTGTTTCACGGCCAATTAGTATTTTTCCTGCACAATGACTGCTGTTACATAGGCAAACAGCTAGCCAATTTGCACAGTGCAAATAGGCTGTGTCCACCTTTCAAGCTGACACATAAACTGAATCACAGCGTCAACGGTGATTATGTGAAAACGTTTGCAACCACAGAATGCAGGTATAGAAAAAGCAATACAAAATGGCCAAGCTCTTATAGGAGCAAAGTTCCCAGCCACAAGAGGGCGATAACATCACCTCTGACCTCGTTCTTTTTCACATCCAATACCAAAACTAAATAAAAACTAACCAAGTTCAATCTCTGCAAACAACTTCTTCAGCTCAAACTGAACTCTTAGACGAATTCAGGCGTTCACAGAAGAGAGTTATAGAGTCATAGAGGTTTACAGCATGGAAACAGGCCCTTTGGCCCAACTTGTCCATGCCGTCCTTTTTTTTAAACCCCTAAGCTAGTCCCAATTGCCTGCATTTGGCCCATATCCCTCTGTACCCATCTTACCCATGTAACTGTCTAAATGCTTTTTAAAAGACAAAATTGTACCCGCCTCTACTACTGCCTCTGGTCGCTCGATACAGACACTCAACACCCTGTGTGAAAAAATTGCTCCTCTGGACCCTTTTGTATCTCTCCCCTCTCACCTTAAACCTATGCCCTCTAGTTTTAGATTCGACTACCTTTGGGAAAAGATATTGACTATCTAGCTAATCTATGCCCCGCATTATTTTATAGATCTCTATAAGATCACCCCTCAGCCTCCTATGTTCCAGAGAAAAAAGTCCCAGTCTCCTTATAACTCAAACCATCCAGTCCCAGTAGCATCCTAGTAAGTCTTTTCTGTACTCTTCCTAGTTTAATACTATACACAGTATTCCAAGTGTGGCCTTACCAATGTCTTGTACAACTTCAACAAGACATCCCAACTCCTGTATTCAATGTTCTGACTAATGAAACCAAGTATGCTGAATGCCTTCTTCACCACTCTGTCCACCTGTGACTCCACTTTCAAGGAGCTATGAACCTATACCCCAAGATCTCTTTGTTCTGTAACTCTCCCCAATGCCCTACCATTAACTGAGTAAGTCCTGCACTGGTTCAATTTACCAAAATGCATCACCTCGCATTTATCTAAATTAAACTCCATCTGCCATTCGTCAGCCCACTGACCCAATTGATCATGGTCCCGTTGCAATCCGAGGCATACAAGGTGATCAGAGGATTAGATAGGGTGGATAGTGAGAGCCTTTTTCCTCGGATGGTGATGGCTAAAACGAGGGGACATAGCTTTAAATTGAGGGGTGAGAGATATAGGACAGATGTTAGAGGTAGGTTCTTTACTCAGAGAGTAGTAAGGGCGTGGAATGCCCTGCCTGCAGCAGTAGTGGACTCGTCAACATTAAGAGCATTCAAATGGTTATTGGATAAACGTATGGATGATATTGGAATAGTGTAGATTAGAGGGGCTTTAGATTGGTTTCACTGGTCGGCGCAACATCGAGGGCCAAAGGGCCTGTACTGCATTGTAATGTTCTATGTTCTATGAGGTAACCTTCTTCACTGTCCACTATGCCACCAATCTTGGTGTCATTTGCATACTTACTAACCATGCCTCCTATATTCTCATCCAAATCATTAATATAAATGACAAATAACTGTGGACCTAGCACTGATCCCTGAGGTACACCGCTGGTCACAGGCCTCCAGTTTGAAAAACAACCAGCTACAACCACCCTCTGGCTTCTGTCAAGAAGACAATTTTGTATCCATTTAGATACCTCACCCTAGATCCCGTGAGATTTAACCTTATGCAACAACCTACCATGCGGTACCTTGTCAAAGGCCTTGCTAAAGTCCATATAGACAATATCAACTGCACGGCCCTCATCTACCTTCTTGATTACTCCTTCAAAAAACTCAATCAAATTTGTGAGACATGATTTTCCACTCACAAAGCTATGCTGACTGTCCCTAATCAGTCTTTGCGTCTCTAAATGCCTGTAGATCCTGTCTCTCAAAATACCTTCCAACAACCTACCCACTACAGATGTGAGGCTCATCTACCTGTAGTTCCCAGGCTTTTCTCTGCAGCCCTTTTTAAACAAAGGCACAACATTTGCCACTCTCCAATCTTCAGGCACCTCACCCGTGACTATCGATGAGACAAATATCTCTGCTCGGGGACCCGCCATTTCCTCCCGAGCCTCCCACACTGTCCTGGGATGCACTTCATCAGGTCCCAGGGATTTATCTACCTTGATGCGCTTTAAGACTTCCAGCACCTCCTCCTCTGTAAGATATACACTCCTCAAGAAATCACTATTTATTTCCCCAAGTTCCCTAACATCCATGCTTTTCTCAATAGCGAATACTGATGAGAAATATTCATTTAGGATCTCACCCATCTCTTGTGGATCCGCACATAGATGACCTTGCTGATCCTTGATCCTTAAGAATGCAATATCATAAATATTGAAAATTTAAAGATGTCTCTGCGAAAAGCATTGTTTAAATTTATTTATTAGTGTCGCAAGTAGGCTCACATTAATACTGCAATGAAGTTACTGTGAAAATTCCTGAGTCGCCACACTCCGGTGACTGTTCAGATACACTGAGGGAGAATTTAGCATGGCCAATGCACCTAACCAGCACATCTTTTGGACTGCGGGAGCACCTGGAGGAAACCCACACAGAGACAGGAAGAATATGCAAACTCCGCACAGAGAGTGACCCAAGCTGGGAATGGAACCCGGGTCCCTGGCGCTGTGAGGCAGCAGTGCTCACCATTGGGCCACTGCGTCGCCCGTTGGTAATCAGAACAAACACTATGGGCGGATTTTACGGCCTCACTCGACCCGAGACTGGAAAGTCCTGCCTGAGGTAAACAGACATTCCCATTGTCCGCCCCTCGCCCGCTCCGATTCTGTGGTGGGTGGGGCGGTGGAATTCCAGCGTGTGTATACTACTGGGAATGTTTGGTATACAACCATATTTCACAGGGTGGGTGTACTCTCCTACGCAAATAATAGCATTCATGCCAAAGTAGTGAAATCTGCTAAATATTTTGGGAGATGACTCTGTCAAGTTGAGCAAGTCAAAGCGGACACTAAGGGAACAGGGCACAGGTTGACTGCGGTGTGCTAAAAGCCAGGGCTTTAGGAGCAGAAACCTGAGTTTTGGACCTGGGTCAGATGACAGTAAGAAATCAGAATTTTGCACTGGGGACCACAGCACAGGATTGACAATAGAGACCTGGTTGGAGCTCTGGGTCAGGGGAACAGTATCTAACATATAACAGTGTGCATTGAGAGCAGCTCAGGGAGCTGGCTGAACTGAATGGTTGGGGCAGCACTGGGGGGAGCTAGCACAGGCCATAGTTTGCATAGTTGACCCCATTGCAGGCAGCACTGAAGCTATGGAAGGTGTACAGATCAGCCAGTGTGTTCCAGTTTGCAGGGACGGGCCAGACAGGTAAGAGTTCACTGTGGCTGGCAGAGACATAGCTGAAAGTAGGGCAGATCACAAAGCCAGTGCCAAAAGGAAAGAACATTCAGCTCTCTTGACTCAATCGGTTGCGCTATGTAGTTGGGAATCAATGAACTTACAAATATTGCACCAGCCATCATTGACAGACGTAACCTAGTAGTATTGGCGGGCCTCTGATTTATTGTAAGTGGGATGTGGTTGAGCAGGTCTGAGATGAATGTTGGTTGCACCCCTAAAGGAACCTCACATTTCTGACTATACAACTGATTGACCTGACAGGGCCATGTTGAGTCTCAATAGCCCTGTCATTGGAAAGAGGAACATTGGTCAATTGGTCTCTCTGCGTCCATAATTCTCTGACAGAAGGCCTTGGGAATGAAGGTGAGAGCTTTGTTGTGCAGTGGCAAGAGACAGGGCCAAAGTTTTGATAGGACTTCTATGTGGTTCTTCCATTGAATGCATAGAATCCCTGCAGTGCAGAAGGTGGCCATTCAGCCCATCGAGTCTGCACCTAGGCCCAACTCCCACCCTATCCCTATAAATCCACGCATTTACCAATCCACCTATCCGACACATCTTTGGACACTAAGAGGCAATTTAGCATGGCCAATCTACCTAACCTACACATCTTTAGATTGTGGGAGGGAACCGGAGCAGCCAGAGGAAACCCACGCAGACACAGGGAGAACGTGCAAACTCCACACAGTCACCCAAGGCCGGAATCGAACCGGATCCCTGGAATTGTGAGGCAGCAGTGCTAACCACAGTGCCACCGTGCCACCCTTGTTGTAGAAGCTCTCTCTCCAGCTGCTCTATTGTCTTTTTTGCCATTGGTTCTTGTTGGGGTTCTCTGATCTCCCAAGCTCAATAGAAATGCAATGTTACTGAATGCTTGTCTCCAAACAGGTGGAAAACCCATGAGCAGGATCAGTCCGTTTGTCAGATTGGGGATCATCTAGTGAATGAAACCCAATACACAACTGGAGGTGAACATCCCTTGAGATGTCATGATGTTTGTTGGCAATGATGCAAGCAGCTGATGCAAGCAGAGGTGACACACTCTTGTATAAGTAGAGGTGTCTGATGATATGAACAGCTAATAAGATGAGACCACCTCTAGTGGGCCACTCAAAGACTGGACAATAATAGTGTGTGCAATGCTCATGGGGGACAGTGCAATAAGGCAGCCAGCTGTGTGATCCAATCAATGGAGGCATCCATGTCAAAGTAGAAATATTGGGAGGTCATCAGTTTGAGTTGATGACGTGATGGGTGACCAAGATGTATGTGGGAAGCAGCGATGAAGCCTTTCAGGACATTATGTGGAATGATAATACATACTGGGTTTCTTGCAACAAGTAGACACACATGCAACAGAGGAGGGGATATTCAGACTGAATAGCGATCCATGCTAACCTGCTGCACAGGGAGGGGCAGGGGTGGTTGCAACATAAAAACAATAACAGCTGTGAGGATATGTGATATGCCAGAAGGGTCATAAAATGAGGTCAAATGGGTTGGACTGAAGAACCAAAAATGGGTAATCACACTTTAGGAATTGGACAGTACAAAGAGCTCAAGGGAGATAGAAGGGCAAACACATATGAAAACTGGTGAGAAGTATGTAGATAGCTTGGCAGAACTAGTTAGGGATTTCAACAACCCCAGTAATTAGCTAGGTTGAAATCAATGTGAAAGGCGCAAAATTCTTAAGTTCTTAGGAAAACATTTTTACACATTACACAGCAAGTCCAACAGAGGGCAGTCACAGTCTCTGATTTAGGGAATAAAACTGAGCAGGTAGAAGGGTAGTTACTGGAAGAGGATTCTGGCGTTTGATCATAAATCATAGCATCGTTACAGGAAAGGACAAATATAGACCAGGAGTAAAAGCTCTCAACTAGGGAAAGATATAAAAGTCTGAGATCACGTACCAACCAACTCAAGAACAGCTTCTTCCCCGCTGCCATCAGACTTTTGGATGAACCTACCATATATTAAGTTGATCTTTCTCTACACCCTTGCTATGACTATATTCTGCACCCTCTCCTTTCCTTCTCCCCTATGTACTCTATGAATGGTATGCTTTGGTCTGTAAAGCGCACAAGAAACAATGCTTTTTACTGTATCCCAATACACGCATCAATAATAAATCAAATCAAATCAAAACCAATTTTACTAAGCTATGATGTGATTTTGTGAAAATGAACCAAATGCCATTTGAAAATAAATCAGTATCAGTGATGAGAAGCATTTGGGGAAAATATAGTAAGTGTTCAGAACAAATATGTTCCTATGAAGAAAGAAAAAGTTGGAATTCCAAAATCTAGACACTAGATATTTGAAATAACTCCTGAGTCCAGTGTTCCTTCACCAGATTCCCTTTATTTACAAACTCAATTCCACTCCCAAGTACTTCAGATACACAGTCAGAATCAGGAGCACCAGTGAACCTGGCACTCCCATATTTATATACAGATGAGGTTCCCTGATTGGGCAGGCAATTATGACCTCAATCAAGGAGTTCATACTCCAAGAGGCCAACCTCATGGGCCTTGTTGAAGTCATTACACCATTGGAGGATACAGGAGGTTAAGACTAAAAGGGAAACCTTGGGTCAGATACCAAGGGGCGATTTTGAGGCTTTTGCCGGACAGGATCATGAGGCTATTTACAACAAGCTGGAAGATATGTGCAGTCAAAAAAACACGAATCTTAAGAGTAATATAGACAACGGTTATGTCACACAGGAGGAAAATTTCCACTGGTGGAAAATTCCGCCCACAGTAGCCTAGCTGTGCTTAATTTGTGTTATCTATAATTCGAGCATCTCCCTGGTCTTGTATTATATGTCGCGACTAATAAAGGAAAGTATTTGCGTTCTGCCTTCAGGGATGTGCGTACATGCACGCCAAGATCCCTTTACTCCTCTACACTTTTCAGGATCCAACCATTTATCGTGTATTCCCTTGCCCTGTTTACCCTGCCTGAACACATTACTTCAATTTCTCTGGAGTGAATTCCATTTGACCCATCCAACCAGTCCATTGATATCTTCCTGCGGTTCCTTCCTATCAAACATGCAAACATCTTCATCTTGCCCCCTACATTTAAGTCTAACTCAATGATATATATGCCACACAAAAGTAGGGGACCCAGTACGGAACACTATGGGATTCCACTAGAAATAATTTTCCACTTACTTAATCATCCATTGACCATTAGACTTTGATTTCTACCACTGAGCCAAGTTTGGATCTAACTTTCCACTTTCCTTTAGATCCCATCAATTTTTCCTTACTGTGACCTTGTCAAAATCCTTGCTAAAATCCATGGAGATCCATGGTGCTACCCTCATCAACTCTCCTTGTTACCTCCTCAAACAAATTCAATGAAGTTGGTCAGATAGACCTTCCCTTAACAAATCCACGTTGACTGCCCTGGATTAATGTATGCCTTTCCAAATCATGATTAATACCGTCCCTCAGAACTTTTTCCAATAATTTGCTTGGCACCAAGATGTCCAACACTTGTCTGACCGGCCCTGCAACCCCTAGACCTTATTGACCTGATTGGGTAGTTGGAGTACTTCCATGGTGTCTGTTTCTTCAGAGTACAATCCCAGGAGTGGCCACTATTCCTGGTGGTGCTGCTGAGACTGGTGAGCTGTCAGACTTCAGGTGGGCGGGCTGGTCCTGAGGGGAGAGAAGTCTTCATTAATAGGGACAATTGCCCCGAAGGCAATCAATTAGTTGCCTGGCTCCCTTAAAATATGGCTCTGGCTACCACAGATCATCAAGGCAGGATCACGGCCCACTTTTGGGTCCGTTGTTGGGAGCCCCACCACGAGAATAAAATTCTGGCCATTAACTCCATTTCTCAATTCCATAGGAGTTGCCATTCTTTTGGGTAAACCAATTAAACTGAATTAAACAAATTGAGGGACAAAGCAAGAAAGGCAGCCCCTTAAAGGGGAACAGCCCGAAACAAAAACAAAGCAGAAATTAAACTTAAAGCATCAAACCAAAAGGTGATTAAAAGGATCAACAACACACTCCACTCCCTGTGGTGCCCAATGGGTGCGGAAGGCCTCAATGCACGTGGACACTGCATGCTCCCTCTCCAGGGAGCTGCGGTAGAGGGGCAGACATGTAGGTTGGACAACCCCCTTGGTCGTCTGCTGCCTGGACCCATGGGTGTTGCCTGAGCTGCTGAGTATTGGCAGCATTTTTGTTTTTATTCCAATGTCCATTGTGTAGCTTGTTTCTACTTCGAGAAACATTCCAGTGCCTTGAGTTCAAACCTTAAATCCTTAGTGGGGATTAAATCAATATAGAGAGATTTAGGAGACAAAGTTAATACTTACTGCACACCAGATACATAAGATCGGAGCCAATGGTCAGGTGCAGTGGAGTTTTATTTCCTGAGTCTATTTGAAATATAAACAAAATGTCTCACTGAGTCAGCCACATCAGCATTTCAAAGATCATAGAATCCCGACAGTGCAGAAGGAGGCCATTCAGCCCATCGAGCCTGCACTGACAACAACCCCACCCAGACTCTATCCCCACGTATTTACTCCACTAATCCCCCGAACACTAAGGGACAATTTAACATGGTCAATCAACTTAACCCGCACATCTTTGGACTGTGGGACGAAACCCACGCAGACATGGGAGAACATGCAAACTCCACACAGGCAGTCACCCGAGGCCGGAATTGAACCCAGATCCCTGGCGCTGTGAGGCAGCAGTGCTAACCAAAAGATGAATGCCTTTTTATCTCTTCACTATTTTTAAACTGCTTGGCATGAATTCTGACATGTAGCAATTAGGACTTTGGCCAAATGCGGGATTGTAAAAGATGGCAAAAGTGAAGGCAATGACACAAATAATATAACTCAGTGTGTTACATATGAGAATTAAGTCACTGCTATTTTTCTGTGATATAGGATAACATAATTTAAAGAAATAATCCGCATTCAAAGGGTTAATTATTTCAAATGACCTATTCCATAAGCACTGCTGCCCTCCAGGCTAATATTTATGCATGTATCTCACAGTGCATTTTTCAGCAAGTTAACTATCCGTGTTGATGCTATGGGTTCCTCCTGGAAGTATTTACCCATGAGTTGCTTTTCATAGAATCCCTACAGTGCAGAAGGAGGCCCATCGAGTCCGCAGCAACCGCAATCCCACCTAGGCCCTATTCCCATCACTCCACATATTTACCCTGTTAATCCCCCTGACACTAGGGTCAATTTAGCATGGCCAATTAACCTAACCTGCACATCTTTGGACTGTGAGAGGAAACCAGAGCACCCAGAGGAAACCCATGCAGACACAAGGAGAACATGCAAACTCCACACAGCCAGTGACCCGAGGCCGGAATTGAACCTAGGTCCCTGGCACTGTGAGGCGACAGTGCTAATCATTGTGCCACCGTGCCACCCTTGCAGAATGTAATCCATTCTACAAGAAAGATCACTCTGCCCCTTCATATTCTTTAGCTCTTTCTCTTTTTGATAGTTTATCCAATTCAGATTGTACGCAATGAGATCTGGTCCAGCAGCAGTGATGATGTAACACACCAAGTAATGTGAAACAGCTACTTACGTTGCTTGCACTTCCAAATTGTTGAACGATTCCAGAAAATGAAATGGTTTCATTTCCTTAGTCTTGATGTGATTAATGCATATAAAAATCACGTCCCATTATGTCAGCCCCATTGCCTGTCTCCAAATGTAACTAATTGCCCTCATGAAAACCTCTTTGATGGATGGCATGCGAAGCTCACAATGACATATATACCAGGAGGTATTTCTGCTCACAGGGCGGAACCATTTACGACATTTTGCTTAGAATTTAAATGATTGTTACATCGTGTTAACCATGACACAAAAAAAACCTGAGGGAAGATTGTTACATCCACTTGCACAGTTATTACAGCGTGAGAAATGCTGACCACTTTGGATAAAATATTGGCTTATCTTTTCCATTTTTACCTTTCTCATTTTTTGAAGGTAGATTTCGGCTGGAGTCCTTTATCGAGCTTAGACAGCACACTGTGCGACCGGCATGTGGCGGAATCGAGAGGCCCGCGGATCGATAGAAATTGGTCCCCCACTCTCATCAGCGTGCTTGGCACACACAGAGTCAGCTCTCCCATATGAAGACATCACAGTTGGGCTTATGGACCAGCAGTCCAATCCAATCAGGCCAATCCTTAGAGGGAGGATTGAACATTCTGTTGGAGGGAGAGGGGAAAGTTGGAATGATTCTGCTTCTCTTGGCGCCACAGGATGTGGATTTCTCCATGTTCATTCCAGCATTCCAAACTCCCAGGGAAAACATTGACCATTCAGATCTCTATCTCATTATTGTAACCGTGTCTGTGTGGCCTACCCAGAAGGAAAATACCAGCTCAGACCAATATTCTTATTTCCCCATTTTTACCGGTGTTCCATTTTAAAGTATACAGGACCAGTTCCAAACAGTATTTTCATTTCCCCATTTTACTGGTTTTCAATTTTTAAGTATACAAGACCATTTCCGACCAGTATTCTTATTTCCCTGTTCTACTGGTGTTCCATTTTTAAGTATACAAGACCAGTTCAATGGTTTTCCGTTGCTTACTTTTACTTTGACAGTCACAGGGGATGCTGAGGGATTCTGAGTGTTCCCAATAACTGATCTACTTTCCCCCAATAAATTTTGAATAATGGGTTCTTCAAATGTAACTTCCAAAAGTATTTAATTTGCTGCAAAGTGCGTTAGAATGTCCCAAAGACATGAAAGATACGTAAATGCAAGTTATTTTTTGACTCAAATTAAAAACGAAAATTTAAAGAAAAAAATTCCCACCAATGTGAATATTTAATCATAGAAACCCTACAGTACAGAAAGAGGCCATTTGGCCCATCAAGTCTGCACTGACCACAATCCCACCGAGGCCCTACCCCCATATATTTTACCCGCTAATCCACACATCCCAGGACACTAAGGGGCAATTTTTAGCATGGCCAATCAACGTAACCCGCACATCTTTGGACTGTGGGAGGAAACCGGAGCACCTGGAGGAAACCCACGCAGACACAAGGAGAATGTGCAAACTCCACACAGACAGTGACCCGAGCATCGAACCCAGGTCCCTGGAGCTGTGAAGCAGCAGTGCTAACCACTGTGCTACCGTGCCACTGTTGACACAGGAGACGTCTCCATGGTCATTCCAGCATTCCAAACTGCCAGGGGAAAAAATGATCACTCGGAATGGCATTGCCTCATTATTGTAACCGTGCCTATGTGGCCTACCTAGAAAGAAAAGAACAGTTTGGACCAGTATTCTTATTTCCCCGTTGTTCTCACTGTTGACATCTAAAACTTGGAAGTCATGAATCTTGTAAACTCGGCTGTCATGAACAAATGGTATAATGGACTTTTCTTCAAAAGCCTGATCGATGCCAATGTGCTTGGAAATCCAGACTGTCCACAGGAATATACGAAACCAAGCATTTACAAAATCAGAGAGTTTTTTAAAGTTTATTTATTAGTGTCTTAAGGAGGCTTACATTAACACAGCAATGAAGTTACTGTGAAAATCTCCCAGTCGTCACACCCCGGTGCCAGTTCAGGTATACTGAGGGAGAATTTAGCATGGCCACACTGTGGGTGGAAAGTGGAGCACCTGGAGGAAATCCATGCAGACAACATCAGATTCCGCACAGACAGTAGCCAGGAATTGAACCCAAGTCCCTGGCGCTATGAGGCAGCAGTTCTAACCACTGTGCCACCGTGCCGCCCTTTTTGAAAATGGATTTGCTGAAAAAATTAAAGAATGGAAGAGAGGATCCTCTTTAGCAACCAAAACAGATTGCTTGAACATATATTCTTCATTCCATTACCAAACACTTAAGAGGTTTCAAATCTCCCAATATCAAGAATACACAGGAGACTTCTCCATGGTCATTCCAGCATTCCAAACTGCCAGGGGAAAAAATGATCATTTGGAATGGCATTGCCTCATTATTGTAACCGTGCCTATGTGGCCTACCTAGAAAGAAAAGAACAGTTTGGACCAGTATCCTTATTTCCCCGTTGTTACTGGTGTTCCATTTTTAAGTATACAAGACCAGTTCAGTTCATTCAGAATAGCATTGTCTCATTATTGTAACCATGTCTGTATGGCCTATCCAGAAGGACAAGAATAGTTTGGACCAATATTCTTATTTTCCCGTTTTTATTTTAAAGAATACAAGACCAGTTCCGACCAATTTTCTTATTTCCCCGTTTTACAATTGTTTTCCTTCTGGGTACTATTTCAAACAAGTGTACTATATTCACATTACTAAATAATAACAATGTCTTATCATCATTTTGAAGATGTACACACCCACACAGCGACCTCAACTTCCTCTTTCAGTAGGCTTTCCCCATCCTCCTCTATCAAGTTTTCTTGAGCATTTCCGTTGTACAAAAGGTGAGCAAAGCAACAAAAAAGGTCTGCCAAAAGAACGTACATATTTGCAACACTGGAAAAAGTTAATCTTTGTGTCTGTAACAAACCAAATGAAAATGAATCATCCTGGCAGTGAAATGTCCTGTCTATTGTATAGATAGTGGAACCACACACTGACTGACAGCAGATAAGGCAGGCCATTGTGCCTCCTGATTAGATTCCAAGCTTATTCTCACTCCCATATTTTCATACATGTATTTCACATCGAACTAACAAAGCGCGGACTGAATTGTACTGAAACTGAATAAATGCAAATTTCAAATTTGATCTCTAAGTGCTCCATTTTGCCAACACACTCGTTGTACGTAACTGAACAGCACAAGCCTGAGTTTTAACTCACCAATTGCTGACCACTTTCCCAACTGTTAGGTTTTTGAGGCAACAATGATTTGGATTTCTATTGCTCCAGAAATGTTTCTTCTGATCATATCTTTCCCGTACTCACTGATATAACTGAGCCTCCAATATTGACTCGTTGTTGATCCGTTTCAGATTTCTGCAGCATAACTTGGGTAGAAATGCACAGAGATAACAAAGAACAGTGCAGCACAGGAATAGGCCCTTCGGCCTACCAAGTCTGTGCTGACACAGATGCCTCTCTAATCTAATATTTTCTTGCCTCTACGTGGTCCACATCCCTCTATTCCCTGCCTATTCATGTATCCATCCAGATGCCTCTAGAATGTTGTTATAGAATCTGCTTCCACCACCTCCTCCGGCAGCGCATTCCAGGCATTCACCACCCTCTGAGTGAAAAACTTGCCCCTTACATCTCTTTTAAACTTTCCCCCTCGCACTTTCAACTTATGCCCTCGAGTAATTGACTCTTTGACCCTGGGGAAAAGACTCTGACTATCCATTCTATCCAAGCCTGTCATAATCTTGTAAACCTCTATCAGGTCCCCCCTCATCCTCAACGCTCCAGTGAAAACAACCCAAGTTGGTTAAACCTTTCTTCATGGTCCATATCCTCCAAACCAGGCAACATCCTGGTAAATCTCTTCTGCACCCTTTCCAATGCATCAACATCCTTCCCCGGTAGTTGGTGACCGGAATTGTACACAGTACTCCAAATGCGGCCTAACCACAGTCTTATACAGCTGCAACATGATTATCCAGGAACAGGAACAGCTTTCAAGTACTAGCCCCCAATTTCTCATGAGTGATCAAGAGTTTGTTTCGGGGGCAGGGGAGTGGGGGCAATCGGAGGAAATGCAGACATTACAGCTACTCCACTGATACTCAAGGCCTTGCCTTGATGCATTTTGCAGGTTCAACCTGTAAATCGGTGAGCAGGCACCTAGCTGCCCCTGCTGCATTAGGGTTAGGGTTAGGGAAAGGAAAACAGCTGTTTCCAAACAGCAACTCTCAAAGACCATAAGATATAGAAGCAGAATTAGACCATTCAGCCCATCACATCTATTCCAAAAACATCTCAAGGTCCCACTGAGATTTGAACTCAGATCACTGGATTCAAAGTCCAGAGTGCTAACCATTACACCATGGGGCCATCCTACATAATATGCTCTCATGCAGCAGAATCTCTAACACCTTGTAAATGTTAAAGCCCAGAACAGAAACTCCAAGGTAGATTATACAGTTAGCCTAGACCTCAACTTTTGCATTTGATTTTGGCATCAGGGCGAGCACCAGGTATGATTCTTTCACTCCAGGTATGATTCAAGTGATCCATTAAGAAGTCTTTATCAAAACAAACTTTACTTAAGAACACAGTTAGAATAAAAAGAATTAGCATAACATTTACCAATTAAAATACTTAGGCATGGCAAAATATAATCTTTAACAGCTAGCTATCTGTGTTGTTGCAATTTAAGGCAATACCCCATAGACATACAGCCTTCTTCAGAATTAGTTAGCACAAAAACAAGCATACTCATGTGATGTCGGGTTTTCAGTCATTTAACACCTCTGGACAGAAATCCAGACAGCTGTTTCCAAACAGCAACTCTCAGAGAAAGACCATAAGATATAGGAGCAGAATTAGGCCATTCAGCCCATCACTGCTCTAAAAAGATTTTAAGGCCCCACTGAGATTTGAACTCAAATCACTAGAATCAAAGTCCAGAGTACTAACCATTACACCATGGGACCACCCTACATGATGCACTCCCATGCAGCACAATCTCCAACAAAGAAATTTATCTCCTCGCAGATTCAAGTCTCCAACATCAGATTGGTGTGCTGTTGTATATTCAATACCTTCAAAAAAACCACTTCTGTAACAATAAAAGATACAACACAGCAAGCAATGCTAAGGAAAAGCCAATTTCACTGGTGGCTTCTGACAAAGGGTAATCCAGACTCGAAACATTGGCTCTATTCTCTCTCCACAGATGCCGTCAGACCTGCTGAGATTTTCCAGCATTTTCTTTGAAAGTTCTTTGGGACTTAGTCCCAAGCTGTTGCAATTTCCCCCATATCACTGCAATTTTTCTCCTTCCAGTAAAAATGCTTTTGAAAGTTAAATTGAATTTATTTCCACCATTGTTTGAAAGAGTGAGTTTCAGAACATGGCAACTCACTCAATAAAATAATTTTTCCTCATCTCAACTTTTGCTAACATTTGCTCATTATTTTAACTCTGGGTGGGATTTTCCTGTCCCGCCCGTCACTGGAATCGTAGCGGGTGGTACATGGACCATGGAAAGGTCTGTTGACCTCGGGCAGGATTTTCCAACCTTGACGCCGTGTGGCTGGAAAATCCCGTCCTCTGTATCCTCTCTTAATTAACCGCCCAACCAACTGAAACAGCTTATCATTATTCACTTGAACAAAAACCCTCATAACTTTGAACATCTCTATTAAATCTCCCCATTAACTTTCCCTGCTCTCAATCGCAGCTTCTCTCGTCTCTCCACATAATTAAAGTTGCTCAAGCGAGGGAATAAAAACGGTTTCAAACAGTCGCTTGGAGAACAGAACTTGACTATTGCTGAAAGAGAGAGACATGCAGTCAAATACCAAATTTCTAAGGGAACAACAATTTATATTGCATAAGAAAAGGGTGCTGATTGGTTGGTAAGTGGACTCTGAGACGTTGCTATGGAGAATGCAGTAGGGAATAATTATTTCCCAAGCTATTGCTTAAATTCAAAAAAGACAAATCGACTCTGATTGGTTGAGGTGTCGCCATGCGGAAAACACCAGCAAATCACTGTCCCCTCATGCTTTTGTTGAATTGAAACAGACGCAATTCCTGGACATGTTCTTTCTGTTTGCAGAGTGGGGATGAAGAGCATATCAGCCATGACCGAATGGAGGAGCAGACTCGGTGGGCTGAATGGCCTAATTCTGCTCCTATATCTTATGAACTTATAAGTACAAGGCCCTACCTATAAATATACATAGCTTCTAGCAAGTGTAAGCGGACCGCATCACGAGCCCTTTACAATTTGGTATTCTTGCATCTGTTCCAGAGAATTTTTCAGCGTGTTCAAGCATTCAGTGGGAATAGCTGGCATCGAAGCCAGCTGGCTGCACACCACTTTTCCCGCCCAAGTTGACTCTTTTTTTAAAAGAGAGAAAATTCCACCAACAATCTTTTGTTTGATTCATTTTGTGATTGCATGATGTACCATAGAACCAGAGGAACCTGCAGAATGAGGCCATTCAGCCCATTTATAATGCACAAAAATGTACACTCCTGATGTTGAGGTAATTTCCTCATTCAGAATCTTTAACGATGGAACCTGTGAGAAATTCAAAGGTCATTTAACCTTTAGTAGGCATGAAGCAATTGGAATCCATTAGTGGGCTTTCACACACCTTTTAGTGGAAATTACCATCAGTGCTATATTAATGATTTGGATGAGAATTTAGGAGGCATGGTTAGTAAGTTTGCAGATCACACCAAGATTGGTGGCATAGTGGACAGTGAAGAAAGTTATCTAGGATTGCAACGGGATATTGATCAATTGGGCCAGTGGGCTGACGAATGGCAGATGGAGTTTAATTTAGATAAATGTGAGGTGATGCATTTTGGTTGATCGAACCAGGGCAGGACTTACTCAGTTAATGGTAGGGCGTTGGGGAGAGTTATAGAACAAAGGGATCTAGGGGTACATAGCTCATGTTCATAGCTCATTGAAAGTGGAGTCACACGTGGACAGAGTGGTGAAGAAGGCATTCGACATGCTTGGTTTCATTGGTCAGAACATTGAATATAGGAGTTGGGACGTCTTGTTGAAGTTGTACAAGACATCGGTAAGGCTACACTTGGAATACTATGGACAGTTCTGGTCACCCGATTATAGAAAGGATATTATTAAACTAGAAAGAGTGCAGAAAAGATTTACTAGAATGCTACCAGGACTTGATGGTTTGAGTTATAAGGAGAGGCTGGATAGACTGGGACTTTTTTCTCTGGAGCGTAGAAGGCTTAGGGGTGTTCTTATAGAGGTCTATAAAATAATGAGGATCATAGATCAGCTAGTCAACATCTATTCCCAAAGGTAGGGGAGTCTAAAACTAGAGGGCGTAGGTTTAAGGTGAGAGGGGAGAGGTACAAAAGGAACCAGAGGGGCAATTTTTTCACACAGAGGGTGGTGAGTGTCTGGAACAAGCTGCCAGAGGTAGTAGTAGAGGCAGGTATAGTTTTGTCTTTTAAAAAGTATTTAGACAGTAACATGAGTAAGATGGCTTTCGAGGGATATGGGCCAAATGCGGGCAATTGGGACTAGCTTAGTCATTTTAAAAAAAGAGCGGCATGGGCAAGTTGGGCGGAAGGGCCTGTTTCCATGCTGTAAACCTCTATGATTCTATGACGATAAGTATTTATATTTTAGAGGTCGGTTAGCCCAAATGGCTAAAGGTGATGCAGAATAATGTCAGCAGCATAGGTTCAATCCGGGTTCCTGCTAAGGTACTTCTTGGGACCTGCCTTTTGGTCTTGCCCTGTAGACATAACATGGCACCATTAATGATCAGCAACCCTCAGACAGTGGGGACACTACAAAAAGAACAAGAGAATGAATGACATTTTAACCTTTAACACACTGCATATGTGTATTTAGATGTAATAGTTGCAATTTTTTATTCATTAAGGGATGTGGGTGTCATTGGCTAAGTCCAGCCTCTATTGCCCATCCCTAGTTGCCCTTGAAAAGGCGGTGGTGAGCTTCCTTCTTGAACTGCTGCAGTCCTTGAAGTATAGGTACTCCCACAATGCTGTTAGGAAGGGAGTTCCAGGATTTTGACCCAAGTCAGGATGGTGAGCGACTTGGTGGGGAACCTCCAGTTGGTGGTGTTCCCATGTGTCTACTGCCCTTGTCCCTCTAGCTGGTAGAGGTAAGTGATTATAATTAAAGGCATTTATGGTAATTATTTTTGCAATCAATTTTGAACACATTATAGCATGAAGTGCAACTAATATTCCCATTGAAAGAACACGATTTTCTTCATCTCTTGTATTAATAGGAAGCCTGGTATTCTGACGTATATGTATCTCTGTCCGAGGGAAGGTCTGGAGGCTGAGACAGTGAAGAAAGCCCTACTGAGCGCCTATGGGCTGGTACCAGAGACTTGCAGACAACAGTTTAGAGACCAGTCCGGACAGACTGTGTGGGTTTCTTCCGGGTCCTCCGGTTTCCTCTCACAGTCCAAAGATGTGCAGGTTAGGTGCATTGGCCATGCTAAATTGCCCCATAGTATCCCGAGAAGTGTAGGTTAGGGGGATTAGTCATGGTAAATGTGTGGGGTTACAGGAATAGGGGGAGGGCATGGGTAAGATACTCTGTCAGAGGGAGTCGGTGCAGACTCAATGGGCCGGATGGCCTCCTTCTGCACTGTAGGGATTCTGTGCGATTCTATGAACAGAAATACATTGAGTACAAAGTCATTTTGATAAGTGGGTGTGAGCATTGAAAATAGTCTAAAGCTATGAAGCACTCAGATAATTCTGCAGGAGGAATTTAATGACTCGTTATCTAACATGATTAGAATGAATATCAAGTAAGAAAAGGGTAGAACAGCCAAAGCGGCAGAGCTTACAAATGATTGCGAGTTGGTTCATGGACCAAAACTTTTCTTTACACCTACTTTTAAATCTGAGAAAGTTAGAAACTGGGAAGGTGTGAGAGAGGACAGGCCAGCGAGAGAGGGAGTGGTAGGAAGTTCCAAGGAGGCCTCCCCTCAAAATGAACCCAAGTCTTTTGAAGGGGTGAGAGATATGAGAAGAGTCGAATGTTTTCATTGCTATAAACTGGGTCATTATGATGGAGATTAAATGGGTGTCCGGTTTGGGGCTATCTACCGTACGCAGGATAAAGGGAACTTAAAAACTGGGAAACCAGAGAAGTCAGTCGGATTGGTGCACCAAGAGAAAGGGTAGACAAAAGGGACATAAATATGTGCACCACTTGCACAGGGGCAAAATGACCAGCAGGTGGCGGATGTATTCAAAAGGTTTTTTGTGCACTGGTAAAGTATTTCCATGTGGGCAGGATGGAGTGTATGAGAAAGGATATTAAAGTATTACAAGATACCAGTGCAAGTCAATCAATATTGTTGTGGGATAAGGATATTTGTTGCTCAGAAGGGATGTTGAAGGAAACATTATTCATCTGCAGCATTCACCGAGTAGTCAGATAAATACCTTTAATAAATTAAGCTTAGGGAGTATCTTGAAAAAGGAGGAAGAAGTGGTAGGCATGGTAGAAAAGCTACAAATTGCAGGCATTCAATTCATTCCAGGGAATGATATAGCAGGATCACAGATGGTCGTGATGCCTACAGTAGCCCCTGCCCCTTCCCCTCTGTCCCCCACTACCACACTCCCACCCCCATGCTCCAACAGAAGCCCGCAAGCAACTCCAACAGAGTTCGCTTTGAGCTTTCTGCATGGCGAGTTTCCCATCTGCTGGGAAGCAGCAGGATGAGGTGTTTAAAGTGGACATTGATTGAGATAGGAATTGTTGGTATTGCTGCTGCCTCAGGTGTGGGGGAAGGGGGGAGAGAGGTAGAAGAGGGGGTGGTAGTCAAGTCGGAAAGGTCGGGTAAGGAGTTTAGTCAGGTTGGAGTGGGTCTAGGTTAGTCAGGGGAGTGTTGATGGTGAAAGGAAGTTGGGGTGAGTCTCGGTTAGTCGGGTGTGTTGATGGTGGGAGAGAGTTGGGGTGGGCAAAGGTTAGTCAGGTGTGTTGATGGTGGGAGGAATTGGGGTGGGTCCAGGTTAGTCGGGGGTGTTGATGGTGGGAGAGAGTTGGGGTGGGTCTAGGTTAATCGGGTGTATTGATGGTTGGAGCGAGTTGAGGTAGGTCTAGGTTAGTCGGGGGTGTTGATGGTGGGGGAGAGTTGGGGTGGGTCTAGATTAGTCGGGCAGGGTGTTGAGGATGGGAGAGAGTTGGGGTAGCGACGGGGAAAAGTTCAGGAAGGTCGGGGGAGTAGTCAGGCCGCGGAGGTGGATCAGTGGGGCAGTTGGGTTAGTGAGGTAGTCGGGTTGGGGGAGTAATCAGGTTATGGGTAGTCAGGTTTGGGAAGCAGCCGGGTCAAGGGGAGTAGCCAGGTCAAAGGGTGTGGGTCGGGAGTCATGTCTGGGCAGGGGGCTCAAATGCAGTGGGGATGGGGTCAGGTCAGGCAGTAGTTCAATCAGGAGGTTAGTTGGGTTAGGAGGATGAGTCGAGTCAGAGGTCGGGGGTGGTGGTGGGAGAGAAAGTCAGGATTGGGGGTGGATGTGGTCAGAGTCAGGGGGTGGTGAGAAAGAGATCGAGTCCTGTCAAGTTGAGGCAGGGGCAAGGTGGGGTGAGGTGGGACTGTTTTCTTGAACCACTGCAGTGGTTCTGTAGTTACAAACATTTGTGCTGTTGGGAAGTGAGCTGCAGGATTTTGATCCAGTGACATGTGCAGGAATTACGTTGCAACTTTCTCCCTATTAGTTTAAATTGCAGAAGTGAATGTTATTCGTGAGAGAGCACCTCACTGGCAAAGTACTGGTGTGTAGCAACTGGCTGCTTTCTGCCTGAAACTGAGAACAACTATTCCCCTTAAAAACAATCCAAACTACACTCCTGAAGCTTGAATCCAGTAACCTCAATTTCTCAATTTTGTAGAAGGCTGTGACATTTAACGTGGTCCCATGGTGTAATGGTTAGCACTCTGGACTTTGAATCCAGCGATCCGAGTTCAAATCTCGGTGGGACCTCAACATGTTTTAATAACATCGATAAAAAGATTTAATATTACAAACTTTAATTCTAGTGATATGAGTGAATGTTTCAGTAGAAGAACTCTGCAATGTAAATAAATCCAGTACAACCCAACCAATGCGGGTCTCACATTGTACTCATTTTAGAAATTTATGTGTTAAAATTGGGGCGATTGCCTTTTTTTTCGCAAGTTTTATTTTTTTAAGCTTCCAGCAAGTTTAATCCACCGCAGTTTTTGGTTGTTGTATTGCTGGTGCTTATTTCCATCCAGTGACACTGAATGGGGGCAGACTCAGTGCCAGATCACTGAATGCAATTAAAATAGGCAGCCTTCATTGACCAGGGGGGGACGGGGGGGGGGGGGGGGGGGGGACAAGCACCTCCAGTCTAAAGGACTGACCCTAGTAATGTCTCCAACACTCTGGAGAAAAGTAGGGAGCTGTTGCATTTTAACCACAGGCTTCCCCAGGTAATGGTGCTGGGGTAATTTAACCAGAGGCTTTCCCCAGGTAATGATGCTGGGGTAGGGCTCAAGCTGAAAACTCCAGACCCATTTGTGTTTCTAACCATTGCACATTTCAGCTCTCTCTCAATGTTGTCCCAGGTGCAAATAGATAATTTCCTCCAGAGAGGGGGGGGGGGGGACATGTTTGAGTGTCCTCTCCACCTGTTAATGATTTTTTAAAATATCTATATACATATCTTCATTGATGATGAGGCAATTGAAATGTGGGCTGTTATTTAAGGCTGCGACTTGCTGAACTGCAGCTGGGTGGCAGAATGCTCCTAAAGCTTCCCCCAGCACAGGGTGTGAAATGTGGTGGGTGGGTTTGCAGAGGTGCTTGGGGTGGGGGAATAATATTAAACTCACAGCTCTGGCAACAACAACAAAAAAAATCACCTCATACATCCTGCAGATTTATTTAGCAAGAACCACCACCCCAGGAAGGAAGAAGGGTCCCTGGTTACAATACCTGGTAACACAGCAATTAAATAAGTGCAAGCAAGTCACTCACTTTCCTCTCTTTTAAAAAAAAAGTTTTACTTTTTGTTTTAAAAAGTGTGCAGCCCAATTTTTGTTGAGTCCAAATCCTCAGGCAGGAGGTCCAAAGGGAGAGAACCAGAGTGAAACACAACTGGAACAATCACAAAATAAAATAGGCAAGGTTCAATGGTGGGGTTTTATATTATTGTTAACAATTGATCAGCCTTGCTGCTATGTGTATATTTATTATTACTGTGTGTGACTGACCTGTGCCAGCTGCTGGGTGGGTTGATTTATAAAAACATGTTGAGGTCCCACCGAGATTTGAACTCGGATCGCTGGATTCAAAGTCCAGAGTGCTAACCATTACACCATGGGACCGTCCTGTCAGCCGCTGTGGAATAGGCGCTTTAATAAGCGACTTACTCATCTTCCCCTCGGCCCGCAGGCTTCTCCGGTCCAATTACAGCATTGGGATCAGCTACCCTGCCCGTAATGAGGGGGTTTGTCCCGGGTTCCCTGCCCCCCCCCCCCCCCCTCTACCCCCATATCAATCTCTGCATGATTTCCCCCCCCCCTCCTCCTCCTCCTCGCCGTCTCTCTCCGCGCCATTGCCGGCAGTGCCGGAACCTGCCGAACAACCCCCCCTGTGACGTCACCGCCCGCTCGGCTCTTTCCGGCTGGGGGAGAGGAGGAGGAGGAGGAGCCTCAAACCCAAAACTCGCGAGACTTGCAAGGGCGGCTGCAGATCTCATTCCAGCCGGCGGGCGGGAGGCGGAGGGGGAGGGGACTGGTACTGAGGCTGTTGCTAGGGGTACTCTCGGTGCTGAGGCTGTTGCCAGCGCTGTTGCTAGGGGAATTCCAGGTGCTGAAGCTGTTGCCAGGGCTGTTGCTAGAGGAACTCTAGGTGCTAAAGAATGTAGCTAGGGAAACTCTCGGTGTTGAAACTGTTGCTAGGGCTATTCTAGGTGTTGAGGCTGTTGCCAGGGCTGTTGCTAGGGAAACTCCACCTACTGAGGCAGTTGCTAGGGAAACTCTAGGTATTGAGGCTGTTGCCAGGGCTATTCTAGGTGTTGAGGCTGTTGCCAGGGTGTTGCTAGGGGAACTCTAGGTACTGAGGCTGTTGCCAGGGAAACTCCAGGGTTTCAGGCTCTGACTGCCTCTCAGTAGAGCAGGAGATTAGGAGATTTTCATTCTGGCCAGCTGCAAGTTGCACTGTTGCCTCTTTCCATACCTTCCCAAAACTAGTGACCCTGACCAGCGAGAATGATTAAGTGCAAGGGCAGCAGACACATGGCAAATTCATCACCTGGAGGTTCCCCTCCAAGCCACTCACCATCTTGGTGTGGAAATATGTCACCGTTCCTTCACCGTCGCTGGATCGAGAGCTACATGTTTTTAGGTGTCCAGATCACCAACAACCTGTCCTGGTCCCCCCATGCCAACACTATAGTTAAGAAAGCCCACCACTGTCTCTACTTTCGCAGAAGACTAAAGAAATTTGGCATGTCAGCTACGACCCTCACCAACCTTTACAAATGCACCAGAGAAAGCATTCTTTCTGGTTGTATCACAGCTTGGAATGGCTCCTGCTCTGCCCAAGACCACAAGAAACTACAAAGGGTCGTGAACAAAGCCCAGTCCATCACTCAAACCAGCCTCCCATCCATTGACTCTGTCTACACTTCCTGCTGCCTCGGAAAAGCAGCTAGCATAATCAAGCACCTCACGCACCCCGGACATTCCCTCTTCCACCTTCTTCCGTTGGGAAAAAGATACAAAAGTCTGAGGTCACGTACCAACCGACTCAAAGACAGCTTCTTCCCTGCTGCCATTAGACTTTTGAATGGACCTACCTCGCACTAAGTTGATCTTTCTCTACACCCTAGCTATGTCTGTAACACTACATTCTGCATTCTCTCGTTTCCTTCTCTGTGAATGGTATGCTTTGTCTGTATAGCATGCGAGAAATAATACTTTTAACTGTATGTTTAAACATGTGACAATAACAAATCAAATCAAAATCCTTCCCTAAGGAATTGTGGGTGTAACATTTTTATTTTTTCACAGGACTTCCAAAGATATGCAAGTTAGGTGGATTAGAAGCATAGAAACATAGAAAATAGTAGCAGGAGGAGGCCATTCGGCCCTTCAAACCTGCTCCGTCATTCATTTTGATCATGGCTATTCAAATTCAATATCCTGATCCCAGCTTCCCTCTGTATCTCTTGATTCCTTTAACCCCAAAAGCTATATCTAATATAGAAACATTGGCCATTTAAATTGCCCCTTAGTGTCCTTAGTGCTAGGGGCAGTTGCGGGGTAAATGCAAGGGGTTACGGGGATAGGGTGGGGGATGGGCCGAGGTAAGTTGCCCTGTCGGAGAGTCGGTGCAGACTCAATAAGGCAAATGGCCTCCTTCTGCACTGTAGGGATTCTATGATTCTATGACGTTGCTTCACTTACCCAGCATTTTTATGGCCCATCCCTAATTGCCCTTGAGAAGATGGTGGCAAGCTGCCTTCTTGAAATGCTGCAATGCCTGTGGTGTAGGGACACCCTCAGTGCTGTTAGAGAGGGAACAACAATATATTCCAAGTCACAATGGTGTGTGGCTTGGAGGGGCACCTGCAATTGGTGGTGTTCCCATGCGTCTTGTCCTTCTAGATGGTGGAGATGGCAGGTTTGGAAAGTGCTGGCGAAGGGGCCTCAGGGAATTATTGCAGTATATCTTGTAGATGGCACATACTGCTGCGACTGTGCTTCAGTGGTGGAGAGAGTGGATGTTGACAGTAGTAGATGGGGTAGTAATCAAGAAGGCTACTTTGTTCTGGATTGTGTTGAACTTCTTGAGCATTATTGGAGCTTCACTCATCCAGGTAAGAGGAGAGTATTCCATCACACTCCTGACTTGTGCCCTGTAGATAGTGGACAGGCTTTGGAGAGTCAGGAGGTGAGTTACTATCCACAGAATTCCTAGCCTCTGATTTGCTCTTGTCGAGAAAGTATTTATATGGTTGGTCCAGTTCAATTTCTGGTCAATGCTAAACTCCAGGATGTTGATATTGGAGGTTTCAGTAATGGTAATGCCATTGAATGTCAATGGTTAGATTTTCTTCTATTGCAGATGGCCATTGACTGGTACTTATGTGCCACTTGTCAGCCCAAGCCTGGATATTGTACAAGTCTTGCTTATTTGGACATGGACTGCTTGAGTATCTGAGGAGTCATGAATGGTACTGGACATTGTGCAATTATCAGCAAACATCCCCACTTCTGAACTTACGATGGAGGGTGGGTTATTGATGAAGCTGCTGAAGATGGTTGTGCCTAGGACAACCACAATTATCTTCCTTTGTGTCTCCAACCAGTGAAGACATCCCCTCGCCGATTCCCATTGACTTCAGTTTTGCGAGGGATCCTTGAATCTACACTTGGTCAAATGCTGCCTTGATGTCAAGGGCTGTCACTGTCACTTCATCTCTTGTGTTCAGCTCTTTTGTCCATTTTTGGACTATGACCGTAATGAGATCAAGTGTTGAGTAACCCTGGTGGAACCCATCGGTGAGCAGGTTATTGCTGAATAAGTGCCAGTTGATAATGCTGTTGACAACCCCTGCCATCACTTTGCTGATGATTGAGAGTAGATCAATGAGACGATAATTAGGTTAGATTTGTCATGCCCATTGTGAACAGGACATACCTGGGTGGTTTTCCACTTTGCTGGATAAATGTCAGTATTGTGGCTGTACTGGAACAGCTTGGCACAATTAGTTCTGGAACACAAGTCTTCAGTACAAGCCAAGAGTTGGGGAGGCACGGTGGCACAGTGGTTATCACTGCTGCCTCACAGCGCCAGAGACCCACGTTTGATTCCCGGCTTAGGTCACTGTGTGGAATCTGCACGTTCTCACCGTGTCTGCACATTTTTCCTCCGGATGCCCTGGTTTCCTCCCACAGTCCGAAAGCCATGCTGGTTAGGTGCATAGGCCCTAAATTCTCCCTCAGTGTACCCGAACATGCACCAGAGTATGGCGACTAGGGGATTTTCACAGTAACTTCATTGTAACATTAATGTAAGCCTACTTTTGACAAATAAATAAACTTTAAACTTTATTTTTGAATGTTGTCAGGGCCTTTGCAGGTACAGTGCCTTCAGCCATTTCTTGAAATCCTATGGAGTGAATCGAATTGACTGAAGACTGGCATCTGGGTGCTGGGAACCTCAGGAGGAGGCCAGGATGGATCATCCACTTGACATCTCTGGCTGAAGATTGTTACACTGATGTGTTGGTCTCCCGCGTCATTGAGAATAGGATTATTTGTAGAGCTTCCTCCTCCAGTTAGTTGTTTAATTGTCCAACGCCATGCACTACTGGACGTGGCAGGACTGCAGAGCTTAAATCTGATCTGTTGGTTGTGTGATCACAGAGCTCTGTCTATCACTTGCTACTTTTGATGTTTGGCATGCAAGTAGTCCTGTTTTGTAGCTTCATCAGAATGAAATCTAATTTTTTGGTATGCTTGGTGCTGCTCCTGACATGCACTCTTCATTGAACTAGGTCTGATCCTCTGGCTTGATGATAATGGCAGAGTAGAGGATATGCCAGGCCATGAGCTTATAGATTGTTGTTGAGTACAAATCTGCTGATGACCCACAGCACCTCATGGATGCCTGGTTTCGAGTTGCTAGATCTGTTCAAAGTCACTCCATTTTGCACAGCAGGGGTGCCACACGACACAATGGAGATATTCTCATTGTGAAGATGGGACTTGTCTCCGCAAGCACTGGGTGGTGCTCACTCCTACTCATACTGCCAGGGAAAGATGCATCTGCATCAGGTGGATTGAGCTGGACTGCGGCGGTACAAGAAAGTAGGGGTGAACAGATGCTCCAGTTTTTCCCAGTCAGTCCCGGATTTCCATTAGACATCGCCGTGTCCCAACAATCATTCAAATGTCCCGCTTTTCAGATTTTCCCTTTTAGGACAATCATTGAATATGAACCGCATATATCTTTAATGATCAATCCCACCAAATGCTAAACATGTTGAATATACCAGTGAAAGGGTTAATAATCACGTAAGTTTAAAAATCACTTAAGCTGCTCAGTCACACAGGGAAAGCTATATGAAAACCACAGGTATTAATTAAGGCAGACCCAGGTAAGAGTCAAGGACCATTTTATTGAACAAGGTGCAGCTACAGCTGATTAGAACAAGAAACAATGGGAAGAGAGGTTAATGTACCACTGGTCAAAGATATAGCTATCATTACTTGATGATATAACATGCACAAGTTATAATTGGACACTATACCCTTATGTCTGCATGATGTAACCTTAATCAATAGCTGTGAGTGGATAGAGATTACTTGTAATCAAATTTGAAACTATAGTTGCTTGTGTATTTCTGAACTCTGCACGCTGGCTGGTCTTAAAGATTTAGTCAGTGTCCTGTAGCTACAGTAATAAATCATCTTAAACCAGTCCGTGACTTTGTCTGGTTACTTGAGGGGAACAATAGTTTTAAATACAAGAAAATCATCATGACAGCACTGTAACAACCAGTAATACAAACATTCTGTTGAATGTGGTAACGTGTGAAGGCAGTGCACTGGAACACGCACAGCTTCATTGAGACAAGGAAGAGAAATATTGTGAGCATCACATTTTGTTTTCTCGGATGAGGATTATGATTTTCTACTTCTTAGCAATGACCCTTATCCAGCATAAAATATATTTACAAGACTTTTGATTTTATTTATTTATCAGGGTTCAATTAAAAAATAGCAAGGTGGTGGCCTAATGGTGTTATCACTAGTCTATTAATCCAGAAACTCAGCTGATGTTGTGGGGACCCGGGTTCGAATTCCACCATGGCAGATGGTGGAATTTGAATTCAATAAAAAATATCTGGAATTAACTGATGACCATGAAACCATTGTCGATTGTCAGAAAAACCCATCAGGTTCACTAATGTCCTTTAGGGAAGGAAATCTCCTGTCCTTACCTGGTCTGGCCTACATGTGACTCCAGAGTCACAGCAATGTGGTTGACTCTCAACTGCCCTCCAAGAGCAACTAGGGATGGGCAATAAATGCTGGCCTAGCCAGCGACCCCCATGTTCCACGGATGAATAAAAAAAACTAGTTGCTACCTTCAACAAAAAGGATGTCTAAATGAAAATATTTGTCCAGTGAGGAGTTACAGAAAGCATTCCTATTTTTGAGTAATATAGGGAAGGGTGAAAGTGATGGGTCCTTCAATGACTGCAAATCAATATTCATGATTAGTCATAGTGAAAAGGCAGGTGTAAGTTATTCAAACAATGAACACAAATCATGGGTCAAACCTGGAAGACGCAGCATTGCAGATTTGGCAGGGTTGGTTAAACCGAGGATGAAACAGAGATTTGGAAAACCTATCTTTAAACAATATCTCAATGATAAATAGAGATCTCGTAGCCAGACTTTGCAAGGGTAATATAATGGGCGATAGTGAGGCAACACTTTGTTTTGAATCCAGGTTTTTTGTTTCTTACATTTATTTTAGACAGAGGGTGGTAGTGGAAGGATCTTTTTCCGGCTGGATGCCTGTGACTAGTGGTGTTCCACAGGGCTCTGTATTGGGACCTCTGTGTTTGTGATTTATATAAATGATCTGGAAGAAGGTGTAACTGGGGTGATCAGTAAGTTTGCGGATGACACGAAAATGGCTGAACTTGCAGATAGTGGGGAATATTGTCAGAGGCGACAGAAGGATATAGATAGGCTGGAAATTTGGGCAAAGAAATGGCAGATGGAGTTCAATCCAGATAAATGCGAAGTGATGCATTTTGATAGAACTAACGTAGCGGGGAGCTATACGATAAATGGCAGAACCATAAAGAGTGTAGATACGCAGAGGGACCTGGGTGTGCAAGTCCACAGATCCTTGAAGGTGACATCACAGGTGGAGAAGGTAGTGAAAAAGGCATATGGCATGCTTGCCTTTATAGGACGGGGCATAGAATATAAAAGCTGGGGTCTGATGTTGCAGTTGTATAGAACGTTGGTTCGGCCGCATTTAGAATACTGCGCCCAGTTCTGGTCGCCACACTACCAGAAGGACGTGGAGGCTTTAGAGAGAGTACAGAGGAGGTTTACCAGGATGTTGCCTGGTATGGAAGGGCTTAGTTATGAGGAGAGATTGGGTAAACTGGGGTTGTTCTCACTGGAAAGACGGAGGATGAGGGGTGACCTAATAGAAGTGTATAAAATTATGAAAGGCATAGATAGGATGAACGGTGGGAAGCTTTTTCCCAGGTCGGTGGTGACGTTCACGAGGGGTCATAGGTTCAAGGTGAGGTGGGGAGGTTTAACACAGATATCAGAAGGACGTATTTTACACAGAGGGTGGTGGGGGCCTGGAATGCGCTGCCGGGCAAGGTGGTGGAGGCGGACACACTGGGAACGTTAAAGACTTATCTAGATAGCCACACAAACGGAGTGGGAATGGAGGGCTACAAAAGAATGGTCTAGTTTAGACCAGGGAGCGGCGCGGGCTTGGAGGGCTGAAGGGCCTGTTCCTGTGCTGTATTGTTCTTTGTTCTTTTACAGAGGCTCTCAAGCCTCATAGAATCATAGAATCCCTACAGTGCAGGAGGAGGCCTTTCGACCCATCGTGTTTGCATCTATTCTCCGACAGAACATCTTACCCAGGCCCAGAACCCCCACCCCATCCACGTAACACTACACATTTGCCATGGGTAATCCACCTAACTTATGCATCTTTGAGCACTAAGGGGCAATGCAGCATGGCCAATCCACCTAACCTGCACATTTGGACTGTGGGAGGAAACCAGAGCACCCGGAGGAAACCCATGCTGACGTGGGAAGAACATGCAAACTCCGCACAGTCACCCAAGGCAGGATTCGAACTCTGGCACTGTGAAGTGGGGGAGGGAGGGGGGTAAGATGCTTTCTCGGAGATTCGGTGCAGAATTGATGGGCTGAGTGGCCTCTTTCCGCACTGTAGGAATTCTAAGGTTCTATGGTATTAAGGGGCTCTGTTAGTGCTAGCGCTGTGGCAGGCCAGATGCAATATAATTAGTGGGAATTAGGCAGAGTAGCTGCCATTCTTGCTTCAGTGCTTGTCCTGATCATCAGCATCTGCAGATGTGCTTCCAAAGGGTAATGACCTTGCACGCCGTACAGATGGTAATGATGTCAAACGGGGGGATAGGTCCCAGTTGCTACCTCAGCACCACCTCGAGAGATGTCAAGACGATAATTACAGTGTTTAACCTGACTATTCATGTTCCATGCCCAGCTTGACATCACTGGGGTGACAAGCAAAGCTGTATGGGAACTGCAAATTGGATAGAGATATCAATAGAACCAAGGACCTGATGCCCACCTGGACAGCCCCACTGGCTGAGGGTCCAATCATTGGGACAGGTGTACTCCCCAACAGGAGGGATTGGTAAGGGGAGTAAAGAGTTAATATAATTAAAATTAGTTATAAGGTGAGTTATATTCATGAGACCTGCCTCTCTGACTGTGTTCTTCCAACACAACCCTTGGTCTACACACCTGCTATTGTTTTCCTAATGTGTTTTGCTATGAAGCCAATATATACAAGCCCGAGCTGCTTTTAAGTTGTCAGTTGTTTTCTATGCATCCTGCACCGTACTTTCCCACGGGCTTGCCTAATCAGCTGCAGCTATATTATGTATAAGTGTATATATACAGTTGTAGTTGCTGTTTGAGAATCTTCGCTTCACTGAAGCAACCCCGCACGCTTGCAATAAGGATTCCTTAACTTTAACTAACTCCGGTTTCCGAGTGGCATTGGTCTCCTAACAATTGATATAATTTTTAGAGATATAATGAGGGTCACATGGTTAAACAATATGTTCTCAAAATCATTTAATTATTACAAAACGTGGCTCACAGTGCGTCGGGCATAAGTTGTATTTTCAATCCGCATTCCTGGCGAGCAAGTCAACACCTTCAGCAGAGCCTTATAAAACTTGTTTTGTCATCATTGCTGTCATGTGGATCTTGCATCACAGAACACCTTTCTCCATCAATGGTCACATCGCGGGAGATCATTTCCTTAATAAATAATGCAATAGCAGACAACCCAGTGTTGCCAACATAGCTGAAATCTTCCAACACTTGGTTGGGTTAGTTCCAAACAATCCAGGGAAATTGAGTCATATTTCAATGGCAAGGACAACGTTGTGTATAACCTTTAACAAGACTTAAGGGAGACGGAGCAGTCACTGTACAGTCACTGAGGTATATTACAGTGGAGGTGACCAAAGCGAAAGGTGGGATTTGAAAAAATCATGGAAGACTCAGCTCAACGTAACAAAGAGAAATTTACAAAGAGATGACAGCAAAATACTGCGGATGCTGGAATCTGAAACAAAAACAGAAAATGCTGGAAAGTCTCAGCAGGTCTGACAGCATCTGTGGAGAGAGAATAGAGCCAACGTTTCAAGTCTGGATGACCATTTACTGAAATTTACAAAGGGAATCAGTGAGTAAGAGAATGCCAGTTTCACATCGCTTCTATATGTTTGTGGAAGAGTATATTAGGTGAATTGTTAATATCTGAGTAGTTCAAAATCCCAAATATTTTAGTGTCCTATTGTTTCTGCACTTCTCAGCAATTTTCCCATGTATTTCATCTTCCACCGCTTCCTCTGGGTGTTTAGTTGACTGTTCAGTATTAAACTAGCAGCATGATAGTTTCTTTTTAACTCTTCAATTTAACCCATGTGGCTTATATAATAAACCTTCAAGCATAACCATAATAACTCTGTGGTTATTCGTTTAATCAATATTGGTTAAGATTGGTTAAATATTAATCCTGTCCTTTATTTTCCTCCTCTCGATCCCATCTGAAATTAAGCGGAAATACTGAAGTGCCATTCCTACTCTTCTTTAAGCCATGGTAAGAAGTCTCACAACACCAGGTTAACCTGACTTCTTACTGTGCCCATCCCAGTCCAATGCCGGCATCCCCACCTTCATTAAGCCATTGTTCTGTAAGAGCTGTGATACTAGATTTCCAAATGCCTATCTGTGCCTTGTCTGCCTTCTTCGTCACTTCACACTGAAGTATATACAACTCATCACAAAACGATCTTTGTTATCTAATTTCTACCATCCTGCTTTTTCCCCTCTTACTTAGCTCCTGCTCTCCAAACCCAGCTTGCTTCATCCACTCCCCAATCTATGCTCAGCTTCTGATTCCCTGCCAAGCTGGCTTAGTCCATCCCCAATAACCTTAGCTCAATCTCCCAACACAATATTGGACCGAGTCCTGATGAGATGTAAACCATCCAGCTTCTTACCTCGAACTGGTTCCCATGCAACAGAATCTAAAAGGCTTCCTCCAACACTATCTTTCCAACCAGATAATCATCTGCTCCATTGATCTGTTTCTGTATTCACCAGTCCATGCCACAGGGAGCAATCCAGAATGACTACCTTTCAGGTATTACTTTTTAAATTTCTTTCCCGCTCTTTAAAATTTGGAATTTTCATATGGCATGACATATGTCTTCAACAGAACTGTGGTGTCCAGGGTACCATGAGTTGATTCGAAGACTGGTTAAAGTTACCAGAAACGAATGTGAGATTTAATTACTTGATCTAGTTTAAGCTACAAGTCGTTGCAATTAAACATTTACCTATAACTTGCTTGTGATGTGATGTCCTCCTCCTTCACTTTCCCAAATCCCCTCAGCTTTAGTTTTATGCGCTTTGTTGATTCCGCTGCCATCACTTCATTCAATGATGAGGCCCATGCAGCGAGGATGACAAGCTGGTAGATATATCTCAAGTGGGACTGGCAAACATTTGCGGAACATGCGCATATCAACGGCATTTTTTTAAAAAAAGTTTATTTATTAGTCACAAGTAAGGCTTACATTAACATTGCAATGAAGTTACTGTGAAATTCCCCTAGTCGCCACAGTCCGGTGCCTGTTCGGGTCAATGCACCTAACCAGCATGTCGGAAGAAACCAGAGCACCTGGAGGAAACCCACACAGACACAGGGAGAGCATGCAAACTCCACACAGACAGTGACCCAAGCCAGGAATCGAACCAGGGTCCCTGGCGCTGTGAAGCAGCAATGCTAACCACTGTGCTACCGTGCCGCTCTTTTGTTTGAGATTGTACAGATAATAAATAGATGATTGTTTAGATAGGGATGGCGCAGTGGTTAGCATCGCTGCCTCACAGCACCAGGGACCCAGGTTCAATTCCGGCCTTGAGTGACTGTCTGTATGGAATTTGCACGTTCTCCCCGTATCTGTGTGGGTTTCCTCCAAGTGCTCCGGTTTCCTCCCTCAGTCCAAAAGATATGCTGGATAGGTGCATTGGCCATGCTAAATCCTCCCTCAGTGTACCCGAACAGGCGCCGGAGTGTGGCGACTGGAGGGATTTTCACAGTAACTTCATTGCAGTGTTAATGTAAGCCTACTTGTGACACTAATAAATAAACTTTAAAACATTAGATAGTGCCATGTCAGTTGAGAATCAGGAAAGCTGAACAAGATGGCATTCAATTGCAAAGGATTGGATGACTGGCAGCGCTGGGGGAGGGAAGCCAGAAGTGAGGATGTGAGGGGATTGGGATCGTCAATTAGTGCATGGAATGAATAATAAGTGCTGATGGAGTAGAGGTGGGTGTGAGGAGTATTGTAACTGAAGTGTAATCAACCTGAGTAGTAGATGCTGGCTTTCGGGGTACCTTTACCTTTGCTGCCCTGATAGGATAATTGAAGCATTCACAACACTGTATCCATATCAGTTGGGATTCGGGCTTTAAAGAAAAGATCAAGTGAAACATTTGTAAACTTTGGTAGGGATAAAGAAAAGCTGTGGAACTGGTGGTTTCCATCCCTGAAATTAAAGCAAATTTTGAGAATGCAAGCGAGCTAGTGATACTGGAAGAATTTCAAAATAGCGCCCAATAGCTTTTAGGTCACAGCTGAAAGGCTGCATCCATCCAGCTAGACTTTCCTGTTCTTCCAGTTTCCCTGTTGGTTCATAAATGGACATTTAGTGCCCCCAGGCTATTTATGTGAGATGTTACACCCGTGTCAAAACTGCAGCCTCTGATAGCTTAGAAACTTTAGAATCTTGCAGTGACCTATGGCTACTAGAATGATATATTGAAATTCTTCCAGTATCTCTTTCTCACATTCTCAAAATTCTGTTCTAAACTTCAGGGATCGGTCCCACAACATTTCTTTTTTTGCCAGCAAATTCTGTAAATGTTTCTGTTAAATATGCCCCTATGGACTAAGGGTGCATAAAGAATCACGCGGTAGGCTCGATAACGTGAACACTGGGAGCTATTTGTTTAAGGTCTGCACTGATTCACAGTCAGGTCGAAGACTGCCCAACAGGGTCCCACACTGAGGGGGCTAATTGCCCAGGGGTCACCTGACCCGCACTTTTAAAGGGGCAGTCTGCACCCCACACTCCAATGTAATATACATGTATATTGTATATACGTACATCACAATTTCACTCCACCTTTTCTTTTAGGAGGCCTTATGGCACAGTGGGTAGTGTCCCTGTCTCTCAACCATAAGCTCTGGGTTCAAAACCCACCCCAGGGTTTTATGGCTAAGGAAGGTGCTTCCAAAACTTGATCAAATTGGAGTTTTCCCAAAATATTTTGAAGTGTCACAACAGCAAGAAAACAGGGGTTTTCCGCGCATGTCTCTCGGGCACACTACACATCACAATCTTTCGACACTCAATCACTTTTATGAGGAGTTGGGAACTTGACACTGATATGGGGGAGGGGGGGGCAGAGCCTATGAAACCGGCTTCAGAACGCTCAGCCACAATGTCACAAGGGTGCCGCGATCTTACGATGCACCAAGGGACCGCCCTCCCATACTCCCAGACATCAGACCCCCCACCCCACTTCATCAGCAGCATGACCTCCCCCCACCTTGACACAGGTCACCTGTTTCGGGCATCAGGACCCTCCCAATGGGTCTGGCTGATTCCCCGACATGCTCCCCCCACATTCCAGTCATGCCCCATGGCATGACCCCCCATCAAGACCCCCTTCACGACCCAACCCTGCACAACACGCTGCATAACCCCTCTGCATAACCCCTCTGCATCGCCAAACCCCCCCTCCCCCAGCATCATTGCCTCCACCCAATCCCAGCCCTCCTGGCACTGCCCCTGTGGCACACCGACAGTGCCAGATGTCTGCTGCCGGGATGTATGGTGGGCACTGTTGGGGTGTTTGGTGGACACTGCAGGGTGGGCACTGCCCAATGGTCACTGTCTGGCCATGCCCTTGATGACCTGGAGGCTTCAATGGCCTCTGAGCCTCCCCACATGACCAGGTCGCCATGTTTGCGCTAGTGCAGTGGTAAGAGCAGGCAAGACTCCTGGTCAGCTATGTTTGATGTGCAGTGGTGCCTCTCAAGCTATAAGCCCCTGATGACAGACTAGAGACCTGTTCCGGGCATTACTAGCTATGCAACCAGATGGAAGTCTGTCTTAGTGCATCACTAGGTGCGGGAAGAGAATTAGGATTTCAGCTGATATGCTTCAGGGATGTTTGCTTTCTTAGCCCTTGCTTTTAATTCTAACTCTAACTTTTCTGCTAATGCAATTAACTTAGCCTTGGCTAATTGTTGCAAATCACTCAAGGGTGAATTTTCCCTCTCCAGAAAATCTTAGTAATTGACAAAGCCATTCTGCTTTTCAATCAGTGTAGTAAAATTCACTGTGGAAACCTTATCAATTTTGGGTGGCATGGTGGCATAGTGGTTAGCACTGCAGCCAGGAACCCGGGTTCGATTCCAAGCTGGGGTCACTATCTGTGGGAAGTTTGCACATTCTCCCCATGTCTGCATGGGTTTCCTCTGGGTGCTCCGGTTTCCTCTCACAGTCCGAAAGACGTGTTGGTTAGGTGCATTGGCCATGCTAAATTCTCCCTCAGTATACCCGAACAGGTGCCGGATTTTCACAGTAACTTCAGTGCAGTGTTAATGTAAGCCTACTTGTGACACTAATAAATAAACTTGAAAACTTTAAACTTAAACCTTAATCTCAACAATTATCATGACTTGTGTTTGTCTGTGGATTCATGATTCCACAAGATTTATGTTATGATTCTTGGCCAGATCCCAGAATGTGGTTAGGGACGAATAACATTCATTATTGAGGTTCATGTCACACTACATGTAACCCCCACCATTTGGCCTGGGCTTGCAAAATCCAACTAACCGTCCTGGCTTGAGACAATTCACACCTCTTTATCCTGTGATTCTCCCTCCCTCCACTCGCACTGTCTGTATCTGTAAAGACTTGATTACCTATAATGACTCACATTCCAACCATTATCTTGCAGTTGTATCTCTGTCTATATATACCGTGTTTGTGAACCTACCTTTCCACTCAGCTGATGAAGGAGCAGCACTCTGAAAGCTCGTGATTCCAAATAGACCTGTTGGACTTTAACTTGGTGTTGTGAGACTTCTTACTGTGAATTATCAAGCAAACTGTGATCAAACACACGACACTATACAGTAAATCACACATGCAATTAAATCTGATTCCATGAATTCCTTCCCACCCAGATATTTGTCACATTATGAGACAAGTTGTTCCATTAAAATTGAATCTTCCTCATTTTAAATTTTTTTTAACTCCATTCTTAAAGTTACAAAGCCAATGCTCAGAGTGGACCAGGCAAACCCAAATCCATTCCTTGCTTGCTCCAGAAAACAAATTCAAAATTCAATTGAACCCAATTCATGGTCCCCACAAGAGAGACAAACAAGATCCAAGCTGACAAGATAAGGCATTGCACCCCATCTTGGGCCTGGTTAGATGCTTGATCTTGGCCAAAAGGCCTCCTCATGAGGGGTTCCAATCTTTACATTTGAAGAAGCTGCCTTGCAATTCTCTCCAAAAGTCATTCCCACTTGGGCAGATTTATCAATGGCCCAACTCGCACAGTTTCAATCTTACCTTCTGAGATTCCTTTTCTTTGAATTTCTGAGTAGACTCAAACACTACTTACAAGGATATTTTCAGAACTTTGGCCACCCCAAGCAGAATACCTGTGCTGCAAAGGAGTATCTTTGTCCTTAAAAGACATTTGTACTTAAAGCTTGTTCCTGTTTGGAAACCAAAGGTAGTTTTAAAGGATTTATATTTGTATTGTAAACATTAGATATAGGGTATAGTTTTAGGTGGGTTTAATTTGATGTTTCTGTTCCTGAAGCAACCTATAATTAGATTCATGTGGACAAAGGATTTTGTGTGTGTGTTGGGGGGGGGGGGGGGGGGGAGGGAGGGGTGTGATTAAGTTCCAACTATAATTGAGAGAGCAACAGTGTGAAGAATATAGTTGCTTAACAACTAGAGCTCTTGTAAGAAAAAAAGTTTTCCTTTATTCTTTAGTTTTAGTTGAAAGCTACAGGAGTTGGTGGCAGGCAACGAGAGAAGGAACATCTCTCTTAGCTTTGCTAGAAGAAAAGCCATACAATGCAGTAATGGTTAAGAATGCCAGCACCAGAAATATAAAGGACAGCTACTTAAGGGAACTAAAGAAATGAAAAGGAGTTTCCAGAAAACCTGAAGTTAAAGGAATAAAGGGAGCAGAACAGGGTACTGTTCATTTCAAGTTACAGAACTGAAAAGGAATTGACTAGTGAAAAGTCAGAAAGATATCTAAAGTGATTCTAGGGTTTATAATATCTTACTACAGTTTGTGAGATGTTAACTGAAATAATTGTGGAACAATAGGTGGTTTGGTATTGGAATTTGTGTGCGTAAAAACAGTCAAGAGAAATAAATCCTAACAGGGGTTTGGTGTAAAACCTTGAGTTGGTTCATGGGTAGGAGTGGAATGGAAACTCTGTTCGAAAGAGTCCTTTGGAAACATGGCATGGATTTCAGAATGCAAACTGCTAAGTGAATGTATTACTATGGGACAAGGGTGTTACAAAAGTGTGTTTTGTGAGTGGAGTTTGGAAACTCTCATGTGACAATCATCCGGGGAGATTCTGAGGATATATCCACAGACACAGACGGGCAAGGTGATGGGCCTAGTGGTATTATCGCAAGACTATTAATCCAGAAACTCGAATCCCGCCACAGCAGATGGTGGAATTTGAATTCAATGAAATATATCTGGAATTAAGAATCTACTGATGATCATGAAATCATTGTCGACTGTCGGAAAAACCCATCTGGTTCACTAATGTCCTTTAGGGAAGGAAATGTGCCGTCCTTACCCGCTCTGGCCTATATGTGACTCTAGAGCCACATCAACATAGTTGACTCTCATCTGCCCTCTGAAATGGCCGAGCAAGCCACTCAGTTTCAAGGGCAACTAGGGATGGGCAATAAATGCTGGCCAGCCAGCGACATCCATGTCTCACAAATGAATAATAATAACTTGGGTTCAAGGTGGAGTGTGTATTTGACCACAGTCATTGCATATGTGTCAAAGCGACTTTGGATGTTAATGAGAATTGTAACTTCAAATGTCATCCATGTTAATCTTAAAACCTGTGTGTATTTGTTACTGAGGGGAGACTGGAGGAGTATTGTATTATTTTCCAATTTTCCATCTTTAATAAATGATTTTTCTTGTTGTTTTAACTACTTAATGATCCCGTGACTCTCTTTCTCCATGCTTGATTAAAAAAAAGAAAATATTACAGTCTTTTGAGCCAGGGTTTCATTCTGGGATTTTCCCATTCAGTTATAGCATCAACTGGAATTGTAACACTCCCTGAAGCCCTTTCTCTAAATTTTTAACTTAATTTAACTGGGACCTCTCCGTGTTTCTAACTCTATGCCATTTGTTGGTCTGGCAGACCCTCCAAAACTGACAGCCTCCAGCAGAGCTGACCAAATACTCTTGAACCGATCTTCATAGAATCCCTCCAGTGCAGAAGGAGGCCATTCGGCCCATCGAGTCTGCACTGACCACAATCCCACCCAGGCCCTATTGCCCATGACCCCACATATTTAACCTGCTAATTTCCCCTGACACTAGGGTTAATTTAGCATGGCCAATGAACCTAACCCGCTGGGGGGTAGGTACAGAGGAGATGTCAGGGGTAAGTTTTTCACTCAGAGGGTGGTGGGTGAGTGGAATCGGCTGACGTCGGTGGTGGTGGAGGCAAACTCGTTGGGGTCTTTTAAGAGACTTCTGGATGAGTACATGGGATTTAATGGGATTGAGGGCTATAGATAGGCCTAGAGGTGGGGATGTGATCGGCGCAACTTGTGGGCCGAAGGGCCTGTTTGTGCTGTGGCTTTCTATGTTCTATGTTCTATCTTTGCACTGTGGGAGGAAGCCAGAGCACCCGGAGGAAACCCACGCAGACACAGGGAGAACATGCAAACTCCACATAGACAGTGACCCAAGCTGGGAATTGAACCCGGGTTCCTGGCGCTGTGAGGCAGCAGTGCTAACCACTGTGCCACCACTTGGCACAATCTATATGGAAATGTGACTGTACTAGAGAAGCATATGTGCAATTGTTGAAAGGAACTGCATGCAGGAAATTAGTTCTCAAAATGGTAGCAAAACCCGGTGTGGAAAGGTCTTCAAGCCACAATAGCAGAGATGCAATAACAAAGACTCACAGAACTGCTGGTTCACCAACTTTAGTTGTGTATATGGAAGGAGATCTTGATTAGTGTGATAAGAAGTCAATGGAAATATTCTTTCTGCTTTGTATAAGTGATTTTTGTGCAATTTTCCAAATAGAGAAATTGGCTGTCAACCATCTGACTGTTTCAGAATGGAAGCAGGAGTGGGGTATTACAAAAATAGCAAGCAGGATCGGATTCCACGATTTCCACTCCCATTTCTGGTCTCTGGTGCAAGTCATGGGGCCAAATGCTAAAATCCTGCCCTTGTCTACTTCATTGTGGGGCTGGGCATTTTAGATCCCTCATTGGTTTCATTGAGTCATGCCTATTTTGTTATGAGACATGGTTCTTGGCACTTCAGAGGAGCTGTGAACATAAGAGGAACATAATGACTCACCTGATGAAGGGGCAGCGCTCCGAAAGCTTGTGGCTCGTGCTACCAAATAAACCTGCTGGACTTTAACCTGGTGTTGTGAGACTTCTTACTGAACATAAGAGAAAGCCAGTTATGGTGGTGGGAATAGTTTGGTTGTTACATTTAAAAGACCTTTCCTTCCTCAACTGTCATAATTAGAAGCCGTATTATAAGTTAAATATTTTTTCTGATGCAGTGATTAATCATAGTGTTTCCCCTTGCCTTTGTAGACAATATTAGCCATCAGGCCCCCACATGGGTGGCACGGTGGCACAATGGTTAGCACTGCTGCCTCACAGCGCCAGGGACCTGAGTTTGATTCACGGATTGGGTCACTGTCCATGCAAAGTCTGCAAGTTCTCCCTGTGTCTGCGTGGCTTTCCTCCGGGTGCTCCAGTTTCCTTCCACAGTCCGAATGGTGTGCTGATTAGGTGCATTGGCCATGCTAAATTCTTCCTTCAGTGAAGTGGAGCTGAATTTTATTCTGAGGAAAGGTATGTGCATGAGCTCTCTGGTGGAGGCTCTCTGAACATCAGATTCCCCATGACCCAGGCTTTGGCTTACAAGGAGAGACTGAGTAGACTGGGACTATACTCATTGGAATTCAGAAGAATGAGGGGAGATCTCATAGAAACATATAAGATTATGAAGGGAATAGATAAGATAGAAGCAGGGAAGTTGTTTCCACCAGGTGAAACTAGAACAAGGGGGCATGGTCTCAAAATAAGGGGAAGCAGATTTAGGACTGAGTTGAGGAGGAACTTCTTCACCCGAATCTGTGGAATTCCCTGCCCAGTGAAGCAGTTGAGGCTACCTCACTGAATGTTTTTAAGGCAAGGATAGATAAATTTTTGAACAGTAAAGGAATTAAGGTTTACGGTGAGCGGGTGGGTAAGTGGAGCTGAGTCCACAAAAAGATCAGCCATGATCTTATTGAATGGCAGAACAGACTTGAGGGCCAGATGGCCTACTCCTGCTTCTAGTTCTTATGTTCTTATGTTCTTCATTATGACCCAGCATACACATACTGCAGATAAAGGCAGAATACTGCGGATGCTGGAATCTGAAACAAAAACAGAAAATGCTGGAGAAACGCGGCAGGTCTAGCAGCATCTGTGGAGAGAGAATAGAGCTAATGTTTGAGTCAGGATGAGCCCAGACTCGAAACGCTGTCTCTATTCTCTCTCCACAGATGCTGTCAGACCTGCTGAGTTTCTCCAGCATTTTCTATAGATACTGCAAGTTTCTCATCGGGGATTGTCCCAGCTGACCCAGCAGTAGATGTGGAATATGACCAGCTCACTGCATCATTAAAAACAGTTGTTCAAAAAAGGATTCCCCTACAAAAAGGAACAACCACACTTTGCTTGCAGCCCCCAGCATCCTCTTCTTCACTTCATGACTGCCCTCACCATGGCCACTCGCCCCAGCTACGCCACCTCAGTGCAGAGCTGCTGCAATAGCAGGGAGACCAGATGCTTCCCTGATGGCATGGCTGTCCCACACTGGAGCATTCTGCTCCCTGGAGTCCAGTAGGTTATGGGTTCAAGTCCGACTCCAGAAAGTCGAGCACGTGGGCTTACACTCCCAGCACAGTCCCCACAGAGTGCTGCACTGTCAGTGGTGCCAGTGTTCAGGTGAGATGTTAATCTGAGATCCAGTCTACCCTCTCAGATGGACATAAAAGATCCAACAGTGCTGCTGTCTTTAGGAGCTTGCTGTGCATAAAGTGGCTGGCTGGCACATTTTCCACATGATCGCAATGACCACACTTCAAAAAGCAGTGAGGCACTCTGGAACGTCCTAGAATCAGGAAAGGTGCTGGAGAAATTCTTAATCATTAATTGTTCTCTTTGCACTGGTGTAAGTGAATGAAGGGAACCCTCTTTCCCCCCTCCACTTCCCGGCACCCTCAGCCTGCTCCCTGCATCCACAACGTTTAATTGGATCGGTGGCGGATGCTGGGAAGAACCTGTAGATTTTCAAGGCATGTTTCAGAGCTATTATATGTGAATAGATTGGGTGGAATTTTGAGCCCACAAGAGCTGTCAGCAGGAAGGGCGACACAAGCTGAAAATACAGCAAGCATCCGGAAAACATGACAGAGGGCCAGACACCTCATTTAAATATATTATTATATAATTAGTGAGCCCTCCTTCCAGGATGCTACATCCTTCCCCATTGAATATTTATAGGTCTGACATCATGCCGGCGTGATTTACAACAGCTGTATAAAAACAAGAACCTGCCGACCTCACCCCCAAAGGGCACAGATAAGCGTCATTATCCTCCAGAGTGACAGTCACAGAGGAGACAATGGAGAGGATGGGGGGGACCCAGATAAGTTCAACTCGGGGCCACATGGGTGTGGGGCTAAGTTTTGGCATCTCAGAGTGTGGGGTCGCTCAAAGGCCTCAGCAGGCCTTCATGGCTGTCAGCTTCTAAGTTTAAAGGTGTCTGGTGGCTGGTCTGCAGGCAGCGCTTCCCAGGTCCTCCTTGTTGGGTTGTGGTGATATCACCACTGTGGGATTGCCCTCCCAGAGTGGCAGCTGGAAAGTGGGTGGGAGCAGGTGAATCCATGGGGTCAACATTGGGCTAGGGCTTCAGCATCCCTCCGAGTGCCGGATCCCTGGGATGTTGGGCGGCACCGTGACACAGTGGTTAGCACTGCTGCCTCACAGGGCCAGAGACCTGGGTTCGATTCCCTGCTTGGGTTACTGTCTATGTGCACATTCTTCCCATGTCTGCGTGGGTTTCCTCGGTTGCTCCGGTTTCCTCCCACAGTCCAAAGATGTGCAGGTTAGGTGGATTGGCCATGCTAAATTCTCCTTCAGTGTACCCGAACAGGCACCGGAGTGTGGTGACTAGGGGATTTTCACAGTCACGTCATTGCAGTGTTAATGTAAGCCTACTTGTGACACTAATAAATAAATTTTACTTTGTCCTTCCTCCTCCGCCTGCTGTGGATCTTCTGCTGTGAGATGCTCACCAACGAGTGACCGAGAAACCTACCTACTGGTTAATCCCTCTAAGGTGTGAGTATCTGCGCTGGTGGAGGGTGCAGGTCACAGCTGTGACACTTCCTCAATGCTTGTCTCTAAGATGTCTCCCTCAGAGCTGCTTGTGTCTGTGGTCTCCAAAGAGTGTGAGGGTGGCCCGGGCTGGTGAATGATTAAGCTGCGAGGGGAGCGAGATGGCATTAGTGCATCACAGCAGATGAATGAAGGGAGAAAGTTAACTCACGTGAGAATTGCACCATGGCTGCATGTGTTGGGGGTTCTCACTTTTGTCTTTTGCCCCCACCTCACCCTCTGCCCAGCTGCAGTCCTGCTCCCCGCCTGCCAGCTCAAGGACTCTCTCTTCAAAGGGTGTTTAAGCCTCTCAAGCTCAGGCATGACACTGTTGGCTCCGCCCGCTCACGTCAGCTGTGCTCAGGTTTGTACTGCAATGAGACAGATGGAGAGAGCGTGGGGGCGAGTCAGGTGGTGATGAAGGCTCGCATGCGTGGGAGGTGAGTGGAAGCTGGATGCGAGGAGCGGATCATCTACTGGGGGGGGGAACCGTGGGGAATGGGGGCTGGGGAGAGGGAAGGCCAGAATGACAAGTGTTGGGAATCAATGAGGTGGCTGGGAAAGAAATCACCATGGAGGTGTAAAGGGTGTGTGAAGGGGTACAGCGGGAGACCTGGGGAGGCTGACTTACCCTGGCTGTCCCTTGAGTCAGTGGAGATTTTATTCAGGATCAGTTCCTAGCCAAAAAGTTGCAGAGTTAACACCAAATTGTTTCCATGTTGAGGGACTTATCTGTTTGCACTGGAAATTTAATTGAAGTTAGCTTGGTATGTTTCCTGCTCTGACCAAGATCACAAGAAACCACAACAGGTCATGAACGTAGCCCAGCCCATCACACAAACCAGCCTCCCATCCATTGATTCCGTCTACACTTCCCACTGCCTAGGAAAATCAGCCAGCATAATCAAGGACCCCACACACCCCGGACATTCTCTCTTCCACCTTCTTCCATCAGGAATAAGGTACAAAAGTCTGAGATCACAGACCAACCGACTCAAGAACAACGTCTTCCCTGCTGCTATCAGACTTTTGAATGGATCTTACCAAATATTAAGTTGATCTTTCTCTACACCCTAGCTATGACTGTAATGCTATATTCTGCACTCTCTCCTGTCCTTCTCCCTTATGTACTCTATGTACGGTAGGCTTTGTCTGTATAGTGGGCAAGAACATAAGAACATAAGAAATAGGAGCAGGAGTAGGCCATCTGGCCCTTCGAGCCTGCCCCGCCATTCAACAAGATCATGGCTGATCTGAAGCGAATCAGTTCCACTTACCCGCCTGCTCCCCATATCCCATAATTCCCTTATCGATCATAAAACTATCTACCCGTGATTTAAACATATTCAACGAGGAAGCCTCCACCACTTCAATGGGCAGAGAATTCCAGAGATTCACTACCCTCTGAGAGAAGAAGTTCCCCCTCAACTCTGTTCTGAACCGGCCCCCCCTTATTTTGAGGCTGTGCCCTCTAGTTCGGGTTTCCCTTCTAAGTGGAAAGAATCTCTCCACCTCTACCCTATCCAGCCCCTTCATTATCTTATATGTCTCTATAAGATCTCGCTTCTCGGCCTTTTGGCTAAGATCAAGTGTAGTATCGGATCTGCACTTGGTTGAGGTCATTAGGTTACGCTGAGGCTTCGTATGTTTCATATGAAGCAATTTTTAAAAGCGGCATCTCGGCCTTTTGGCTAAGATGCAAATGAGCTCAAGTCTTGGAGGAGGATCCTCCCCCTTCTCCAATCAGCTTGACTCATGTAGATCAGGCCCAGGACAGGGTGGTTTTGGTCTCCCGTCCTGTCTTGTCAGCCTGGATCTGAAATGTCTCAACTTGTTGAGACTCTGAATTGGATTTGATTTGATTGAATTGGAAAAGTATTTAAAAAAAATGTCTCTATAAGATCACCCCTCATCCTTCTAAACTCCAACGAGTACAGACCCAATCTGTTTAATCAAAGGTGTGGCTTTTGATACCAAATAAACCTGTTGGACTTTAACCTGGTGTTGTTAAACTCCTTACTGAGTTGTTATAACACAGACTGCATGTTTGTGAATGGTGCTGGAAGCAGTTATTGTAATAGATTTCAAAAAGGCATCGAGTAAGTAATTGGAGGGGAAAATGTTCAAGACTGCGGGAAGAAAGCAGGATATGGGGGATAATTCGAATACTCTTAGAAGGATCAAGCATATGAGGTAATAACTCTCCTCTTGTTCAGTATCACAATTCTACGAACCTGTCTTCGCTATTAGGTTTGATTTTTTGTCTGCTGACTGTTTAAAGATGGGCTGAAAATGTATTTTTATATAGAAGCTGTGTTCAGATGCATTGTGTTTTCAAGCAGGAAAATGCAGATTGTAGCGGGATCCCTCTTTTTAACTCCACTGGGCTTATTTTAGGTTTGGTTCTCCGTCACCCAAACCCCACCAATGCCCGAGTGATTCTCTCTCTCGCCGATGGAACAATGGCCACCTTGCGTCTACTTCACTAGAGTAGCGCTCCCAAGAGAGAGAAAAGGAAACTGCTGCCTATCCACTACCTGGCAGCCTTTCCTGAGTGGGCGGTTTCGAAGCGCCCAGGGTACCCTCAGTTCTCGACTCCGGAATTATGATAAGGAATATTTATATTGTGGCTTAGTCAGAGATCATTGGTGAGAAATTGAAAAGATCAAAACGGACTCCAACGGAAGTCAAAGATATATATATATACTAAAACATCAAGGTCAAAGGTCACCAAACACCAGGAAAACAACACACCATGCCTTATGCTCTATGAGACTATAGCTATGGAAGGAATACTAAAACGGACACCACGCAATTCTTACTTTATACAAGTTTACCACGTCTTAAACTATGAAAGGTGCATGCAAAAGCCCCCCCCCCCCCCCCCCCCCCCGCCGCCCCCGCCACTCTCCCCAAAGCCTCATCCATTATGATGATCTCGGGAACTTCGCGAATTACCAGGGGATACTCACGATCCTAGTTTAAATTGCTCAGTGGGCTTCGGGCTGCGTGCTGGGAGCGAGAGGCAGGAAACAGGAGAGGAGTGCTGTCATGCTGGTCCGAAGAGAAAAGAGGAAGAAATGGCCGGCCTGACCATCCTTTTATATTGTAAACTTGAATTCTTTTCCTGCCAACTCCGCCCCCCTTTCCAGCCGGCAGTTCCACAGACAAAGGCTTGCTCGTGTTATCTGCAGCTGCGATCTTACAGTCCATAGAGACCAGATGGTCCCATCCCAGGTGATAGGTCTCTTGCTGTCCTGTATTGTTCCATCGGAGATCGTTTAATTGTTTTCCCATTAGGGAAATGGGCTTCTCCTCGCTCTGGGACAAGGCCATTATCACCTGTATTGAGTCCAGACCAGGTGCATTGTCTTGCTGCCGGCCTAGTCTGGTGATGTCGTCAGGTCCTTTTGTGCTGCTGATAACCTAATCAGCAGTCTGTCTGGTTTCTGGCTGCTTGCAATTTTTGGACTGGGCCCCTTCACACACACACACACACACACACACACACAGGCTGGCTGGGCTCCCTGGGACATTTTTGGTCAAGTCCTACAGCCAAGTGTGGCTACTTTCACAGTTCTTTAGGGTTCAAGTCCTTTTCCCAGCTCATAAAAAAGGCCTGAGCTGCCCGAAAAACTTACAAGATGGGGATATTTTGATCCTTTCCCACCCTACAGGCAGAGAAGTGCAAAAAGGGGGTTTTAAGTAACGGGTTCAAAATTATGTGGGGGTTTTGATTTGTTGCCACTGACGGAAAAATGCTAATTGGCAAAAGAAAGAGAGGGAGGGGTGAGGGGAATGAGTTATTAAGCAAGGAGACTGTCTGAAAGGGTGTGGAAGCAGATTCAGCAATAACTTTCCAAAGGGGAACTCATTGTGCACAGTCCCCATCTCAGATAACAAGTATTTTCCGACAAGGGCAATTTGCCCAACCTTTGGTGCCAGACGCATCCGACACTAGGCTGGAAGGAAAGGTGAAACGGGGACTGCTGTGGGGTTTTGCTGGATGAATTTGGTGATGAAGGAGAGCCTCGACACCCTCTTCCCAGCCATCGACCCAGGTGACAAACTCCCACTGCTTATGGCAATATGTGAGGCTTTAAGAATTTTTTGTGGTGCCGATTTTTTGTTGGGGGGTTGGGTTGGGGCAAATACTTGGAGTAATTTGAGGCCAGTTGCCTCCTCCATGCTAAATTCTCCCTTGGTGTACCCGAACAGGCGCCGGAGCGTGGCAACTAGAGGATTTTCACAGTAACTTCATTGCAGTGAAAATGTAAGCCGACTTGTGACACGAATAAATACACCACAAACTTTTACTTCACCCCTGTACTTTCTACGCTTCTTTAGGCTTTCTACAGTGTTAATATTTCTGTGACTGTCGTAAGCTTTTTTTCCCCTGTCTTTTCTTGGTCTATCTGTTTCTGCATAGCCAACAGATTTGGTGGCACCATCCTTTGTCTGTGTGGGGACATGCCTGCACTGTGCCCGTAGAATCTAATTTTTGAAGGCTTCCCATTGATCTGACACAGTTTTTCCTTCTAATAGTTGTATCCAGTCCACTCTTGCCAGCTCATATTTCAGCTTTGTAAAATTCATCTTAGAAATTTTACTCCTGTTCTATCTTTGTCCTTTTCCATAATGGTTTTAAATCTAACTATATTATGGTTGCTATCTCCAAAATTGTGGTTAGGCCAGTATTTATTGCCCATCCCTAATTGCCCTTGAGAAGGCAGCGATGAGCTGCCTTCTTGAACTGCTGCAGTCCATGTGGTACAGGAACTCCCACAGTGCTGTTAGCAAGGGAGTTCCAGGATTTTGATCCAGTAAAGGAACAGTGATATAGTTCCAAGTCAGGGTGGCGTGTGACTTGAAGGGAAACTTGTAGTGCTGCTGTTCCCATACATCTGCTGCCCTTGTCCTTCTAGATGGTAGATGTCATGGGTTTGGAAGGTGCTGTCATGGGAGCTTTGGTGAGTTTCTGCAGCACATCTTGTAGATAGTACACCGGCTGCCAATGTGTGTCCGTGTTGGAGGGATTGAGTGTTTAAAGTCATTCATGGAGTGCCAATCAAGTGGGCTGGATGGTGTCATCCTGATGGTGTCAAGCTTCTTGAGTGTTGTTGGAGCTGCACTCATCCAGGCAAGTGGGGAGTATTCCATCACACTCCTAACTTGTGATTCGTAGATGAAGAGGCTTTGGGGAGTCAGGAGATGAGTTACTTTCTGTAAGATTCCCAGCCTCTGACCTACTCTTGTAGTCACAGAATTTATATGGCTAGTCAGTTCAGTTTCTTATTGGTGGTAACCCTCAGGATATTGAGAGTGGGGTATTCTGTGATGTTATGGCAGTTGTATGTCAAGGGGAGTTGGTTAGATTCTTTCTTGTTGGAGATGGCCATTGCCTGACACATGTGGGCGTGAATATTACTTGCCACTTGTCAGTTCAAGCCTGGATATTGGCGAGGTCTTGCTATATACGGACATGGACTGCTTCAGCATCTGAGGAGTCGCAAATGATGCTGTACAGTATGCAAACATTAGCGAACATCTCCTTTACTGATATTATGATGAAGGGAACTATTATCTACCTGCATGGGCATGAACACTGCTGGTTAGAGATTGCTGCTCTGAACTAAGTAGATTGTGAAACAGGTATGGAAATATTGGCATGAGTTCTGCAATAGGAATAAGAGTGACACTATCACCATGTAGCATTAATATGGATTGATAATAACCCCAAATTAACTCACACTAAAGTACCACCCAAATAAAACTGCTTGGTGCCAATGGTTGCAGAAAGAACACTTGTGTTCAGATCAAATGTTCCATGGTCTCTATCTTGAGCAGCCATGAACCCTCTGGACATGCATGCTTAAAGATAGAAGTCAACACATTGCTGCCTCAGTTGCCCTGCTTTTCCACAACCTTTGCTGCATGAGTATCTTGCCAAGCGATGTTGCATTAAAAGGGCATAACGTTGCGGCGCTTATACACTAGATACTAACTAAACATGGCAGATAACGTCAGGGCCAGTCTATTCAATTGTAGATCATGTTTTGATCATGTAATCAATTAATTAATTAATTATTACCAAACAATGTATCTGGCACTGAAAAATTTACTTTCATAAGTGTGGCGTGGCATTCCATCAGATTTCAATTGTTTTTGTGAATTAAAAATGTTTTCAAATAATGTCTCTTTCTCTCTTAATGCCATTGTTTTTCCATTCTCCTCATTTTCATTTATGGGTGTCATTTTTACACTGAACTAATTATTCCAACTTTCTAGTTTAAATTCAGTGGTCTTCATTTTTAGATCACACTGGAGGCAAGGCAGACACTAAAATCAGGACTGAGAGCCTCCATGCTGGTTCCCTGTTACTATCCCACTCCTGGGCTATTTTCGTGGAGATGGGACGGGGAGTTTGGTTGGCAGGGCTACCAGTCGCGCCACAGCAGAAAGCCGAACTAGTTCATTAACAGCTGCTTCAGGCCAATTAAAAGGATGCCTACTAGGGAGGCCTTGGCCTAGTGGTATTATCGCTAGGCTAGTGATCCAGAAACACAGCTCATGTTCTGGGGATGCGGGTTTGAATCCCACCACGGCAGATGGTGGAATTTGGATTCAATTTTTTAAATCGAGAATTAAAAATCTACTGATGACCATGAAACCATTGTCGATTGTTGGAAAAACCCACCTGGTTCTCTAATGTCCTTTAGGGAAGTAAATCTGCCAACCTCACCCAGTCTGGCCTACACGTGACTCTAGCCACAATGAATCTGTCTTCTGAATTCCAGCTCTGGCAAAGGGTCATCCAGACACAAAATATTGGCTCTATTCTCTCCCCACAGATGCTGTCAAACCCGCTGAGACTTTGCAACATTTTCTGTCTTTGCCACAACAATGTGCTTGACTCTCAGCTGCCCTTGGGAAACTTGGGATGGGCTACAAATGCTGGACAGCCAGCAACGCCCATATCCCATGACTGAATAAAACAAATGTTTTCAGTCAGTCTCTGGATTGCACAGGCAGCGGATGTCAGTTCAGCTGCCTGGAAGTGGCCTCCCTGAGGCTGACTGGAGAAGGGGCGCTGGTGTTCACACTCCAAGCAGGTTTAAGTGGCCCTCCCTGCCTTCCTGCGTTCAGTAGTAGCTGCAGCAACCCCGTGGAGAGTCTCCAGCCTCCTCCCCTTCCGTCCCGCCCCACCCCGTGCCCCCACAGCTGTGATGCAAAAGCCATTTTAATTAAACTTTAAATAAGTTGGCAATGGTGCCCCGCCATTTTGAAGGACTCTCTGCTTCAGACAGTCATAGAAGCAGAAGGAGGCCATTCGGCCCACCGACAACAATCCCACCCAGGCACTATCCCCATAACCCCAGCTAATCCCCCTGACACTAAGGGGCAACTTAGCATGGCCAAACAACCTATCCCACACATCTTTGGAGGAAACCGGAGCACCCGGAGGAAACCCACGCAGACACGGAGAGAATGTGCAAACTCCACACAGACAGTGATCCGAGGCTGGAATTGAACCCTGGTGCTGTGAGGCAGCAGTGCTAACCACTGTGCCACCGTGCCACCCACAGAAGGAGGCCATTTGGCCCATCGAGCCTGCACCAACAACAATCCCACCCAGACCCCATCCCCATAACCCCAAAACTTCCACCAGAGGCTTCTACTACTTTCAAACTGAAAGGCTTCTGATTTGTCTTGAAGCTTTGAGACCCAACCTGCCGTCCTTCATTCAAAAAGTTTAAAGTTAAAATTTAAAGTTTATTTATTAGTGTCACAAGCAGGCTTACATTAACACTGCAATGAAGTTATTGTGAAAATCCCCTAGTCGCCACAGTCCGGCACCTGTTCGGGTACACTGAGGGAGAATCGGGCACGGCCAATGCACCTAACCAGCATGTCTTTCGGACTGTGGGAGGAAACTGGAGCACCCTGAGGAAACCCAGGGGAGAACGTGCGGACTCCACACAGACAGTCATCCAAGCCGGGAATTGAACCTAAATCCCTGGTGCTGTGAGGCAGCAGTGCCAACCACTGTGCCTCTGTAAAAAAGAAATTTAGGAACTAAAAGAGAGGATACAAAACGATACTGGCAGGTAAAATCAAAGAAACCCAAAGATACTTTGCAAGTACATTAAGAGCAAGAGAATAACTAAGGAAAGGGTGGGGCCTATCAGAGATGTACATGATAACTTGATGTGGAGATGCCGGCGTTGGACTGGGGTAAACACAGTAGGAAGTCTCACAACACCAGGTTAAAGTCCAACAGGTTTATTTGGTAGCAAATGCTATTAGCTTTTGGAGCGCTGCTCCTTCGTCAGATGGAGTGGATATCTGCTCTCAAACAGGGCATACAGAGACACAAAATCAAGTTACAGAATACTGACAGTATTCTGTATTCAGTATTCAGTAATCTATAACTTGATTTTGTGTATCTGTATGCCCTGTTTGAGAGCAGATATCCACTCCATCTGACGAAGGAGCAGCGCTCCGAAAGCTAATGGCATTTGCTACCAAATAAACCTGTTGGACTTTAACCCGGTGTTGTTAAAACTCTTACCATGATAACTCTTGCATTGATGCTGAAGATGTGAGCAGGATTCCCAATGAGTACTTTGTCTCTCTCTCTCTCCGTCTTCAGTAAGGAGAGCAGGGATGATGCAGACATTCTAATTAAAGAGGAGGAGTGTGAAATATTCAATAAATGGGAAGACATTGAGAGGGATTGAGGAAGTGAAAGACCTTGGAGTGCATTTCCACAAGTTCTTGAAAGTGGCAAGACAGCCGGTAAGGAAAGCATGTGGAATGCTTTCCTTTATTGGATGTGGTATACAATACAAAAGCAGGAATGTAATGATGAAACCGTATAAAACACTGGTTAGGTCACAGCTGGAATGGACACAGTTCTGGTCACCGGATTACAGGATGGATGCAATTGCTCTGGAGAGAGGAGATTTACAAGAATGCTGGCAGGTCTTGAAAGTTGCAGCTATGAGGAGAGATTGGTTAGGCTAGGATTGTTTTCCTCAACACAGAGAAGCTAAAGGGGCGACCTAATTGAAGCGTACAAAATCATGAGGGACCCAGATAGGGGAAACCCAAAAGACCTGTTTCCCCCAGCTGAGGGGGTTAATTATCAGGGAGTATCAAAGTGATTGGTTAGAGGGAACATGAGGAAAATCTTTTTTACCCAGAGGGTGGTTGGGCGTCTGGAATTCACTGCCCAACTCATTTTAAAGGTAGCTGGATCTGCATCTGAAGTGCTGGGACCTGCAGGGCTACAGACCAGGTGCTGGAAAGTGGAATTAAAATGAGCGACTACTTTCCCTTTCCCTTGTTGCCCAGCATGGACACAATGGGCTGAATGGCCTCTTTCTGCAGCGCAACGTTTCTAACTAAAATTTTGCTTAATTCAAACATTTAATTATATTAACATTTCTTTTTTTTTCAGTATGTACTCCAACATTTATCTCCAGATCATTCTAGTGATGACATTTTTGCTCCTGATTCTCTATTACACAAGAATTATTACACCGAGCAATTTTTTTCCTGTCATGAGAAGTAACACGTGTAATGTTAACCTGCACTTAAACCTCACACCATTGGAAAAGCTAACTTTTCTGTCTCCCTATGGAGGAAGCTGGTAAGCCTCGTTGTATGATATTTATCATTTGAAATTAATCCCATTCTCAAAACGTTTCAATGCATTCTTACTTCTTTCCTTGAAGTAACCGTGATATTTTATTACGTTCAAATGTTTCAAGTTTCCTTTCTGTAAAGCAGTAAATTGTCAGCAATATTGTCTATTGTGGAATGACATCTTTTAAAATTGGTGGAGATCATAGAATCTCTACAGTGCAGAAAGACACCATTTGGCCCATCGAGTCTACACCAACCACAATCCCTCCCAGGCCCTATCCCCATAACCCCATGCTTTTACCCTAGCTAGTCCCCCTAACACTAAGGGTCAATTTACCATGGCCAATCAACCAAACCCGCACAAAGAATCATAGAATCCTACAGTGCAGAAGGAAGCCATTCAGCCCATCGAGTCTGCACCGACCACAATCCGTCCCAGACCCTATTCCCATAATCTCATGCATTTACCCTAGCTAGTCCCCCTGACACTAAGGGGCAATTTAGCATGGCCAATCAACCTAACCCGCACATCTTTGGAGTGTGGGAGGAAACCGGAGCACCCGGAGGAAACCCACGAAGACACGGGGAGAACGTGCTAATTCCACACAGGCAGACAGTCACCCGAGGCCAGAATTGAACCAGATCCCTGGCGCCCATCATTGCACTTGGAGCTTCATTACGCTGATCCCTCTCCGCACTCCCTAATGCTTACGAGAGATTAGCTTTTGGAGATGTTATGCATTTCTCCTTTAGGAAAGTTACTGGGTTGTGTAGGAATGATGACAAAGGACTATATCTTGAACAGTTCACTACGAGATCTTCAGCAGCTCTTACACACCACTCCTGCAGCCACACTGGTGAGAACCCCTGCACTACTGACCCCCTCACTTCTTGTGTATATGATGATATACACATGAATACATACATCTTCGCCATTTTAGTTGGGACAATCCATACTCGCATACAAAGAACAATGTTGAATTCAGTCACAGAACATTGAATATTTAAGTTGCATTGAGCGTGGGTTTGCACCATAAAACCTGCCACAAAGTCCAAGTGTGCCCCTTCCCTCTCCCTTTTTTTAAACAAATGTCCTAGCAAGCCATTCAGTTGTATCAAACTGCTACAGGAAAATTGGATGAATAATGAAGCCAGTAGGACCATTTGGCATCAATCTAAGAACTGGCAATGCAAGGACCCTGTAAAACCCCCTTTACTGGGGGCTTGTGCCAAAATTGGGAGAGCTGTCTCACAGATTAGTCAAACAACAGCCTGACATAGTCATACTCACAGAATCATACCTTACAGATAACATCCCAGACACCGTCACCATCCCTGGGTGTATCTTGTCCCGCCAGTGGAGGTGGCGGCACTGTGTACGGTATACAGTCAGCAGCAAGTTGCCTGGGAGTCCTCAACACCAACCACAGGCCCCATGAAGTCTCATGGTGTCAGGTCAAACATTGACATGGTAACCTCCTATTTACAATGTTCCACTACCACCAAACCCCACCCCGAACACCCCCAGATGATCAATCAGTACTCCTCCATGTTGAGCAACATGTGGAGGAAGCACTGAGGGTGGCAAGGGTGCAGAATATACTGTGGGTGGGAACTTCAAAGTCTATCATCAAGAATGGTGGCACCATTACTGATTGAGCTAGCCGAGTCTAAGGGACATAGCTGCCAGACTGAGTGTGTGGCAATGGTGAGGGAACCAACAAGATGGAGAAACATATTTGTCCTCATCCTCACTAACCTGTATGCCAAAGATGCATCTGTCCAATACTGTTTTGGGAGGGACCACAGACCCACATCCACATTGAGGATACCTGCATCATGTTATGTGGCATGTCCGCCATGCTAAATGGGATAGATTTTGAACAGATCTAACAATTCAAGACTGGGCAACCATGAAGTACAGTGAGCCATCAGTACAATATAATGGTACTCAACCACAATCTGTAACCTCTACAAGGCACAAGTCAGGAGTGTGATGGAATACTTTCCCACTTGCCTGGATGCGTGCAGCTCCAACAATACTCAAGAAACTTGACATAATCCAGGCCAGAGCAGCCTGTTTGCTTAGCACCCCATCCACAAGCATTCACTCCCTCCACCACTGACGCACCAATGGCAGCAGTGTGTACCATGAACAAGATGGACAGCAGGAACTAACAAAGGCTTGTAGATGGTGGACAGGCTTTGGGGAGTTGGGAGGTGTGTTACTAGCCGCAGGATTCCGAGCCTCTGATCTGGAAGGAAGGTCATTGAGGAAGCAGCCACATCATGTTGCTGGACCACATTATCGGTAAGTGCTGCCCCCTGAATTGATGCAAAGCTTTGTGTGGGTATGTCATCTACTCCTCTGCCATCCCTGTGAGAATGAAGCAATGTTTTCTGGCAGTGAGAAACTCACTAAAACATCTCCAACAATGCTCCATATTACTGCCAGACACTTCGCAATATAATTATTTTTTCAAAAATTACCTTACTTGGATTCAAGGTGCATGGTGCTTTAAATGATATCAATGCAGGTCCCATCTTTATATCCTTTCACCATTTTTTTCATAACTAAACAATGCAAACAGTGCTTGTACACTCTTTGCCCAAATCTGAGATCCTGACATCCTATCAGCTGGTTAGCTGTATGACAGCAGGAAAGCACTAAATCAACATCTTCCAGAACATGTAGGAAATGCAGCACCCATATCCTCCAGCAACGTTGCAAAGACCATGCCTGTTAACAGTATGTGTGTTCCTGTGGACATTACATTATTGAATTTCACTGCTAATGCGTTTACCTATAGGGGAGGCGATGGTCTCATGGCATTATCGCTAAACTATTAATCCAGAAACTCAGCTAATGTTGTAGGGACCTGGGTTTGAATCCCACCACAGCAGATGGTGGATTTTGAATTCAATTTTAAAAATCTGGAATTAAGAGTCAACTGATGACCATTATTGGGAAAACCTATCTGGTTCACCAGTGTCCTTTAATCTGCCGTCCTTACCTGGTCCGGCCTACATACGACTCCAGAGCCACAGCAATGTGGTTGACTCTCAATTGCTCTCTGCAAGCCACTCAGTTCAAGGGCAATGGATGGGCAATAAATGCTGGCCAGCCAGTAACACCCATGTCCCACGAATGAATAAAGAACATTAAGGGGTTGGTTTAGCTTGGTTGGCTAGACAGCTGGTTTGTGATGGAAAGGGACACTAACAGCATGGGTTCAATTCCTGTACCGGCTGAGATTATCCATGAAGGCCCTGTCTTCTCAACCTTGCCCCTGGTCTGAGGTGTGATAATCCTCAGGTTAAATCACCTTCAAAGGGGAGAACAGTCAATCATCCTCTGAGACCTTGCTGACATTTATCTAAACATTGTTCTTACTGACATTAGAATTTAACAGCCAATAGATAAAAGCCTTCCACATGTATAATTCTTTAGTCTAGGCTGCTGTATCTCAGCCTCACGCACATGGCTACCTAAGAGCTGAGGGAAAGAATCGAATAACATTTTTACAGGAGGAACCCAAATCTCTTAACAATTCACTTGAGGTTTTCCATTATTATGATTCAACTGTTGACACATTTCCAAACCATTGTTGGCAAGGATCATAGCAATGGCTGAGTGAGCCTAAATTTTGAATCAGGGTAATGGCATGTCCATTGAATAGGATTATGATGAGTACACACATGAATGTTTTACGTTTTGTTTGCCACTTTGGTTTATGCCAACTTTAAATCTTCTACAGGTTAAATGGCAAAAATAATTGCAGCTGTAACATTGGGAAACAATGGCCTTTAACAGCATTTTATGATCCAAAAAACATGGTATCCATTGAAAAAAGGAGAAGAGTGCAGTATGAACAACACAAAAAGAGGTATCTGTGTTTTAAATTATGTTTTTTGAACAAATAGTCACACACAAAAGCACAACTGATTTCCCCAGGCGTCAAAGTCTGCCCAAAGTAACTCTAATTTAGGATGCAGATTAAAGTTCTATATTCTTCCTCAATCCCAAACTCTGAAGGATTCCATTCCCTGACCTGTTCTTAATGCAAATTGAAGATCTTAAGGAATACAAACAAGTGAATAGTCATTCTCTTTGTGCCTGCTCCATTATTCAATATGATATTGCCGCTCTTTTACCTTAGGTGAGGCAGAAACACAGAGCCACTAGAATAGTACCCCAGAGACCCAAGGTCTCTGCGGACCCAAGGCAGATGGTGAAATTTGAATTGAATAATAATCCTTTATCTAGAGACTGTAAGTCCTGGTATTGGACACTGCAGCAAAGGGAAATATCTTGCCAGCAAATGCCCTGTTAACCCCCTTACGAATTTCACATGTTCAATGAGATCACCTCTCATTCTCGCAAACTAGAGGGGGACCAAACTGGGAAAATGTTAGATAGCCACAAATAAATCCAACAGGGAATTCAGGAGAAATTTCTTTATAGAAAGAGTGGGAAGAATGTGGAATCCATTTTCTCAAGGAGTGCTGCAAGCAAGTAGGGGTAAATGAAATTAACGAAAAGATGGATCTGCACGTGAGAAACTCAACATCAAAGGTTCCAGGTCATGAGAAGAATTTATCATGTTTGCTCCTTGAAGGTGTGAACATATAGTTTCATGTTGGATTCCTCATTTCTGCATCCACAGGTGCATCTTTCAAACATGGTCTAGATGGTTCTAAGAAATGTGGCTCCAGGGAGTGACTCTGACTCGAAGTTCTGAGATGGCTCCGTGGGATAGCAGCATCTGCTGGATTGTGGGGTCCATAAAACATTCTGGTTCTGACTTCCCCATTGGTTGATATTAATAGATGCAGCCATGTGATGACCTGTCAGAACGCTACTTCACCAAAATATACTTAAAACAAGGGCATAGAACTTAGGAGCAGGAGTCGGCCATTCAGTCCTTTGAGCCTGTGCCACCATTTGATAAGATCGTGATTGTGATCTCTCAACTCCACCTTCTTCACCTTCCTGGGCTTATCCACTTTTACATTCCATTCACCTTGCAATAAATGCCAATATTCCATTTCCTTCCTAATCACTTGCATTCTAACGTTTTGTGATTCATGTACCAGGACACCTAGATCCCACTGTACCCCGAGTTCTGCAATCCTTCACTGTTTAACTAGTATATTGCCTTTCTATTCTTCCTTCCAAAGTTGGCAAGTTCACATTTTCACGTATTATCGCCAAAATCTTGCTGGCGTTTACGTCGATGGGATCTTACAGTCCCGCTGATGGCTCAGCCCCACTGCGGGATTCCCATCAGCATGGGGACCGTTCAATGGAAACCCCAATCAACAACGGCAGGGTTATAAGATCCCGTCGCCAGCTAAGTTAGATAGATCTTTGACATAACAAGGGAGTCAAGAGTTTTTGAGTGGCAGTGGGGGGGTCGGGTGGGGGGGTGGAGTAGGGGATGGGGCGGGGTGGGTGGCAGACAGAAACTGGAGTTGAGACATGAGATTTCCTCAGGTATCAGTATGGAAATAAAACAAACATATCTCTTTGAGAGACCGGGCCAGGATTTAACGGGATTGTGGATGTCTATTATTTTCTAATGAAAGTAATGCTTCACCATCACGCAATGGATTTATTTTAATGGGTAGTGTTTCAGATGTTGTAATTACATTTTGCGATGAACATAATTCTAACTAGAGATTCAGATTGATGAGAGGACGTTCCTTTCAAAGTATTTGCAGGTGAAAACTAAGTAGAGGACAAGCACCATGTGGCATTTAATTAACTATTTCCACACAGGAATGAATTACCCTTGAAGAATATAATTACAGCCCAACCCAATTCCCCACTAAGCTATCCTATCCATGGGGTTGAAGTAATGCCGCTACAGTCAATTGTCATTCCAGGTGAGAATAGCAGTTACATTTTCAGTAAAGCATGAATGTTATTTATTTGCACCTTTTCATTTCATATAAAACATAATTTCTTCTTTCAGGTCTAGGCGTGTTTGCCTGGGAAAGACGGAACTATATGGTATGTACATTCTCTTTGTCTTCCAGGTTTTTTTCCCGTCCTGAAAGCACTGAATCCTGCCAGGAGGCAGTTCCACAGGTACCGGTAGCCCTCTTATAGAGCCATAGAGGTTTACAGCATGGAAACAAGCCCTTCGGCCCAACTTGTCTATGCCGCCCCTTTTTTTTAAACCCCTAAGCTAGTCCCAATTGCCCACATTTGGCCCATATCCCTCTATACCCATCTTACCCATGTAACTCTCTAACTGCTTTTTAAAAGACAAAATTGTACCCGCCTCTACTACTACCTCTGGCAGCTTGTTCCAGACACTCACCACCCTCTGTGTGAAACAATTGCTCCTTTGGACACTTTTGTATCTCTCCCCTCTCACCTTAAGCCTCTAGTTTCAGACTCCCCTACCTTTGGGAAAAGATGTTGACTATCTAGCTGATCTATGCCCCGCATTATTTAATAGACCTCTATAAGATCACCCCTCAGCCTTCTAAGTTCCAAAGAAAAAAGTCCCAGTCTATTCAGCCTCTCCTTATAACTCAAACCATCAAGTCCCAATAGCATCCTAGTAAATCTTTTCTGCACTCTTTCTAGTTTAATAATATCCTTTCTATAACAGGGTGACCAGAACTGTACACAGTATTCCATGTGTTGCCATTACCAATGTCTTTTACAACTTCGACAAGATGTCCCAACTCCTGTATTCAATGTTTTACCAATAAAACCAAGCACGCTGAATGCCTCCTTCACCACTCTGTCCACCTGTGACTCCACTTTCAAGGAGCTATGAACCTGTATCCCTAGATCTCTTTGTTCTATAACTCTCCGCAACGCCCTACTATTAACTGAGTAAGTCCTGCTCTGGTTTGATCTATCAAAATGCATCACCTCACATTCGTCTAAATGAAACTCCATCTGCCATTCGTTAGCCCACCCGCCCAATTGATCAAGATCCCATTGCCATCTTAGAGAACCTTCTTCATTGTCCACTATGCCACCAATCTTGGTGTCATCTGCAAACTTACTAACCATGCCTACTAAATTCTCATCCAAATCGTTAGTATAAATGACAAATAACAGTGGACCCAGCACCAATCCCTGAGGCATACCGCTGGTCACAGGCCTCCAGTTTGAAAAACAACCCTCTACAACCACCCTCTCTGTCCTGTCATTAAGTCAATTTTGTATCCATTTGGCTCCCTGGATCCCGTGAGATTTAACCTTATGCAACAACCTATCACGTGGTACCTTGTCAAAGGCCTTGCTAAATTCCATGTAGACAACATCAACTGCACAGCCCTCATCTACCTTTTTGGTTACCCCTTCAAAAAACTCAATCAAATTTGTGAGGCATGATTTTCCATTCACAAAGCCATGCTGACTGTCCCTAATCTGTCCTTGTGTCTCCAAATGCCTGTAGATCCTGTCTCTCAAAATACCTTCCAACAACTTACCCACTACAGATGTGAGGCTCACCGGCCTATAGTTCCCAGGCTTTTCCTTGCAGCCCTTCTTAAAGGCACAATATTTGCCACCCTCCAATCTTCAGGCACCTCACCCGTGACTATCAATGATTCAAATATCTCTGCTAGGGGACCCGCAATTTCCTCCCTAACCTCCCACAATGTCCTGGGACACATTTCATAGAATCCCTACAGTGCAGAAAGAGGCCATCTGGCCCATCGAGTCTGCACTGACCACAATCCCACCCAGGCCCCACCCCCATATCCCTACACATTTACCCGCTAATCCCTCTAACCTGCGCATCTCAGAACACTAAGGGGCAATTTTAGCTTGGCCAATCAACCTAACCTGCACATCTTTGGACTGCACATGGACTGCACATGGTCCTGCACATCTTTGGACCCGAGATTTCATCAGGTCCCGGGGCTTTAACTACCTTGATATGCTTTAAGACTTCCAGCATCTCCCTCTCTGTTATACGTAGATTCCTCAAGACATCACAATTTATTTCCCCAAGTTCCCTAACATCCATGCTTTTCTGATGAATACTGATGAGAAATATTCATTTAGGATCCTACCCATCTCTTGTGGATCTGCACATAGATGACCTTGTTGATCCTTAAGAGGTCCTACTCTCTCTCTAGTTACTTTTTTGCCCTTTATGTATTTGTAGAAGCTCTTTGGATTCGCCTTTGCCTTATCTGTCAAAGCAATCTTGTGTACCCTTTTTGCCCTCCTGATTTCTCTCTTAACTCTCCTTCTACACTCCCTATACTCTTCAAGGGATCCACTTGATCCCAGTTGCCTATGCATGTTATGTGCCTCCTTCTTCTTGACCAGGGCCTCAATATCCCGAGTCATCCAGTGTTCCCTACTTCTACCAGCCTTGCCCTTCACTCCAGGAGGAATGTGCTCACACTGAACCCTGGTTAACACTCTTTTGAAAGCCTCCCACTTACCAGGCACCCCTTTGCCTTCCCACAGACTCCCACACTTAACTGTTGAAAGTTCCTGCCTGATACCGCCAAAATTGGCCTTTCCTCAATTTAGAATTTTAGCTTTTGGGGCAGACCTAACATTCCCCATAGCTATCTTAAAACTAATAGAATTATAGTCACTAGTCCCAAAGTGATCCCTCACTAACACTTCTGGCACCTGCCCTTCCTTATTTCCCAAGAGAAGGTCATGTTTTGCCCCCTCTCTAGTCGCGCCATCCACATACTGAATGAAAAATTCCTCCTGAATACACTCAACAAATTTCTCTCCATCTAAGCCTCTAATACTATGGCTGTTCCAGTCAATGTTGGGAAAGTTAAAATCCCCTACTATTACCACCCTATTTTTCTTGGAGCTATCTGTAATCCCCTTACATATTTGCTCCTCAATTTCCCGCCAACTATTTGGGAGCCGATAGTACAACCCTTCTTATTTCTCAGTTCTGCCCATATAGACTCAGTGGGTGAACCCTTGGATATATCCCCTCTCGGTACTGCCGTGATGTTCTCCCGAATCAAAAACGCCCACTCCCCCTCCTCTCTTACATCTTGTTATATCTTTCCTATGGCATCTATACCCTGGAACATTGAGCTGCCAGTCCTGTCCTTCCCGTATCCATGTTTCAGTAATTGCTATAATATCCCAGTCCCATGTAGCCATCCATGCCCGGAGTTCATCTGCCTTGCCCATCAGGCCTCTTGCTTTGAAATAAATGCAGTTTCATCTGGACTTCCTTGCTCTCTGTCTTGCTTTTGCCTGATCTGTTTAGTACTGGGATTACTGACACTGCCTTTACTACTTAATGTTCTCTCTTTAACTTCTGTGCTGTCCTCAACCTTCTCTTCTGTCTCCTTACTGCTTTGGGTCCCACCCCCCTGCCAAACTAGTTTAAACCCTTCCGAGTGGCTCTAGCAAATCTCTCCGCCAGGATTTTAGTCCCCCTCCGGTTCAGGTGAAATCTGTCCCTCTTGAACAGGTCACCCCTTCCTCAGAAGAGATCCCAATGATCCAAAAAGCTAAATCCCTGCCCCCTGCGCCAGCTCTGAAACCACACATTCATCTGCCTAATCTTCCTATTCCTACTCTCACTAGAACGTGGCACCAGTAGTAGTCCAGAAATTACTACTCTTGCAGCATGTTCATGTTCAACAAGGTGCAGGTCTGTACCCAGGAGAGCTTTGAGTGTCAACTGGGCTCAGTGATAGCTTGAATCACGTATCTCACAGTCAGATGAGAGTGGGTTCCACTCCTGTTCCAGAATCCGGGTGTATAATCAAGGCTGAAGCTTCAGTGCAGTGTTGACCGAGTACTGATTTGCCACAGTCACTGCTTTTGGAGATCAGATTCTATTCCTGTTAATTAAATTCATTGTTGCACCAAACAATGGTGCAAATATTATCCAATATTTGAATTAACTAAATAACTAAAAAGTATAATGCTAAAAACTTAAACTAGTCAATATTCAAATTGTCATGTCAACATTATTCACTTTTGTATACCTGCCAAATTATATTTTGTGTTATTCCCTTGCCTAAAGTTAAAGTTTATTTATTAGTCACAAGTAAGGCTTACATTACTGAAGTTACTGTGAAATTCCCCATGTCACCACAGTCTGGCGCCTGTTTGGGTCAATGCACCTAACCAGCACGTCTTTCAGACTGGGAGGAAACCAGAACACCCTGAGGAAACCCACACAGACACAGGGAGAATGTGCAAACTCCACACAGATGGTGACCCAAGCAGGAATTGAACCCGGGTCCCTAGCGCTGTGAAGCAGCAGTGCTAACCATAGTGCTACCATGCCACCCCTTTTTTCATTCATCTAAAAAATGTTTAGCAACTTAACAACACACTGTCACACTGGGCGGGATTTCAGGCCATTGGCCGGCAGTGGGATTTTCCAGTCCCTCCGACATGACCCTGCCGCGGGTTTCCCAGCACCAGGGGTGGATTCAATGGGAAATCCCATTGACAGCGGCAAGACCTGAGGATCCCGCTGCCAGCCAACGGTGAGTCACCTCCCACCACTGAGAAACACGCCACGACTGGGCCTGAAAATCCCATCGACAGTCTGCTCAAGTAGGAGCCTAAAATCACTAGTAACAATATTAACAGCAAACACTTCGCCCTTTTGCCTGACGTTCTTTTGTCTGACTTAAGTTTTCATTTTCCTTCTCTCCTCCCATCCATTGGGGGGAATTTTCCCGTCCCGCCCACCATGGGAATCATAGCAGGGAGGGGGCGGACCTTGCAAAAGTCCATTGACCTTGGGCGGGATTTTTCCAGTTTTGGGGTGAGTGCGGCTGTAAAGTCCCACCCATTATATCTGTCTATTGTTCTTCTTTCTCCCTCCTTCTTTACTTCTCTGTCTCCCTCCTCTCCACTTCTGGCTCTTCCATCTTACACTTGTGTCAAACTGATACACTCAGCAAAGGAAGATTACAACCAAATCTTCCCATGTGACAGAATTGGTATCAAACTCTTGGATCAGGTGGCACAGCAACCCAATTATGCCCCTTTGTAGAATTTGAAGACCAAACTGAGAAACAGAAACATTAAACCCAGGTATCAATCAATGGAGGCTCTATCTGCCTGTGAGACAAAGTAACTCAAAGTCTAAAGTTAGTTTTTCCCTTTTAGCTAACAATCAATTTAAGATTATCCACAGGGCTTGCAGAGCAGCTCGTTTACCTGTGCTAGAAGCCACTTATATTTAGACACAGGGCCCCGAATCTTTGCAAGCAAAAAGAGCATGTCCATACATTGCACCTCTTTCAACTAAACAAAAGCTTGGGGGATAGTTATTCCCTGGTTCATTCTTCATGGCAATGCCTTGACCCATCAGAATCGACCTTTATGGTTTGAATTTAAACAAAAGCTTGGCAGTTAACTGTTCCCTGGTGAATTCTCCATGACAATGCCCCTATTAATCAGAGTCCGCTTACCAACCAATCAACACCCTGATCTCGTGCAGTATACATTGTTGCTCAGTTTGAGATTTGGTATTTTTGCATCTGTCCTGATGAGTGCAAGACAAAAAGCTTCAACAGCATTTTTCTTTTTTCAGTATTAGTCAAACTCTGCACTGCCAAGCAACAATTCATTATTTTTAATATTTTGACGGGAGAGTGGAACTAAGATGGAAGATCAGCTTTGATTGTCACATTCCAGTTCCCCTAAAACATTACTGCTTTTCCACAATTCCTCACAGTTCAATTCCTCTGGTACGGACGATTGGAGAGTCCTCTTGGTCAATATGCTTAAAAAAAAGACAGTACAACAAAACCGTTCCATTGCAACTTTATCCAGCAACACTTCCAATAGGGAAATATTCATCTTTTTTTGAGCGCCACCTTTGAGATGCCATTAGTAAGAGAGACTAGGATCCGAGGGCAAAGCCTCAGAGTAAAGGGACGACCCTTTAGAACCGAGATAAGGAGGAATTTCTTTAGCCAGAGCGTGTTGAATCTATGGAATTCATTGCCACAGAAGGCTGTGGAGGCCAAGTTATTGAGTGTATTTAAGACGTAGATAGGTTTTTGATTGGTAAGGAGATCAAAGGTTCAGGGGAAAAGGAAAATGGGGTTTCTCAAGTCGGGTTTCTCAACATAGCCATGATTGAATGGCAGAGCAAACTCAATGGGCCGAATGGCTTAATTCTGCTCCTATTTCTTATGGTCTTATTTGCCGGTCCTCTTGCTCCGACCTGGTGCTACCCTAGTGGCTACAGCATGGCTGGTAAAAGACTGCTGACATTCAGTGGATAAACTGCTGATGGCCTTTCAGGGTGCCCTGAAGCACTTGTAAACTTGAGGACCTGCCTTTAGGTAGCAACCCCTGTTCATTGGTGACAGCCAACTTGGCTGGCTGACTGAAAAACAACAGGAAGGCATTGTGGTGGAGTGCCAGTCTGGGAGCACAAATGCTGTCATCCTGAAAGATGGCAGTAGGTTTGTGCTCCATGGAGCCACTGCCACTCCCATGGGTGGCATAAGCAGCAATCTTATGGATCTGCTGGAGCACAGACAGCTGCATCCCCTTTGAATGCTGGTATCCAGGGCCATGATGGCAGCACTCTGAGCCTGCATTGCAGTGAGCTAAGCTTGCAACAGCTCCATCGGTTTACACTGCAATATTGAGATCATAGAAGCATAGAATCATTGGATCCCTACAGCGCAGAAAAAGGTCATTTGGCCCATCGAGCCTGCACTGACAACAATCCCACCCAGGCCCTATCCCAGTAAACCCACATATTTACCCTGCTAATCCCCCTGTGACTAAGGGGCGACTTAGCATAGCCAGTCAACCTAACCCGCACATCTTTGGAACGTGGGAGGAAACTGGAGCACCCGGAGGAAACCCACGCAGAGACACGGGGAGAAAGTGCAAACTCCACTCAGACAGTGACCCGAGGCTGCAACTGAACCCGGTTCCCTGGCGCTGTGAGGCAGAAGTGCTAACCACTGTGCCACCGTGGTGGGCAGCATCAGCCTGTGCTGCAATGGAAGCCAAAGCATTGATTACCAGACGCTGCACCATGGCTGGGTCCATTAGTGCTGTCATGGTGTTAGACATCACTTGTACACCGGAAAGGATGTGCTCCAAGCTATGCACAAAATCCTGTGCCATGTTGAAGCTGGACTCCACCATGGTCCTTGGCAATGACCAGTGGCTCTGTGGCATGCCTGCAGTTATGACCAGACTCTGGATAAAGTCCCCCGATTTGTTAACTTCCCGACAGAAACCCAATTTTCTGATGTCCCAGATGAGGAGGAATGAGCTTTACCCAATGCCTTCAGTTGGTCGCAACAAGGTTAATTAAAAAGGAATCCCTTCTTCCATGGATACCTTTACTCCTGCTCTTAATGGCTGTCAACCTGGCAGCAGCTTCTGCGTATCTGAAAGTAGAAATAATTGAGGGCTGGTTTGGGTGAGAGAAAAAGGCTGGTATTTTATGTCCTCACTTGGGCGAGGCTGGTAAAATCCTACCCGAGACCAATGGAGAATTCCGTTCTGTGAGCCTCACCCGTCCCAATTCCGGGGCGGGCGTGCCAGTAATATTCCAGCATTATAAAGTGTTGGGTGGAAGGCAACAGCTCCAAGGTCATATCATCTTAAGCTTGAATTAAGGCAGGAATATACTGTCACACTGGATATCCTTGACAACACATGTTGCAACAGCCTTAACCATCCTACGCAAATGATTCAGAGCACCATCTCCTCCAAAGGGTTCGGTTGATGCAAGCATGCACTCCCCTGCCAGCTCCTTAATGAACCTTCCTGTTCCTTGCAATTTTGTCTTGCAAGAGAGAATGAAGAGTGTCAGGGAATGTGCTGCAATTTATTCGGTAAGAAGTTTAACAACACCAGGTTAAAGTCCAACAGGTTTATTTGGTAGCAAAAGCCACACAAGCTTTCGGAGCTCCAAGCCCCTTCTTCAGGTGAGTGGTCAGGATATCACATTTAAAGATGCATCACCTACTTTGGCTATCCAGGCAAGGTTATTCAACTTTTATTTGCACTGCAAGCCACGCCCTTGGAACCATACTTCTTGAATTTATCCCCAAGATGATGTGCTCCCATTCCCTTGGCAGAGTGTGCCCTTGGGGGTCTCCTGGACCCCATTAGAAACAGCCTACTTTTGTCCTCCTGGTCATGGCTTCCAGTGCTGTGTCAGAGAACCTGGAGTCTTCCCTCTGGCCTGCTGCTCCATTGGTAGCCTCATTCCTTCTCTGTGAGACTCTTACGAAAAAGATTGACCAGCCGCCAATGCACCAGTGTCCTTTAAGAGGTGACTTTAAGAATTGCAGTCTAACTGTAACTCACGCAGTCACTCAGATACCTGCTCACTGTGATGCCAGTCAACAGGGCTACACATAAGAACACAACAACAGAAGAACTAGGAGCAGGAGAAGGCCATTTGGCCCCTCGAACCTGCTCCGCCATTCATTAAGATCATGGCTGATCTTTTCGTGGACTCAGCTCCACTTACCCACCCACTCACCATAACCTTTAATTCCTTTAACTGTTCAAAAACTATCTGTCTTTGCCTTAAAAACATTCAATGAGGTAGCCTCAACTGCTTCGTTGGGCAGGGAATTCCACAGATTCACAACCCTTTGGGTGAAGAAGTTCCTCCTCAACTCAGGCCTAAATCTGCTCCCCCTTATTTTCAGGCTAGGCCCCCAGTTCTGGTTTCACCCGCCAATGGAAACAACCTCCCTGCTTCAATCTTATCTATTCCCTTCAAAATTTTATATGTTTCTATAAGATCCCCCCTCATTCTTCTGAATTCCAATGAGTATAGTCCCATTCTACTCAGTCGCTCCTCATAAGCCAACCCTCTAAACTACGGAATCAACTTAGCGAATCTCCTCTGCACCCTCTCCAGTGCCAGTATATCCTTTCTCAAGTAAGGAGACCAAAACACAGTACTCCAGGTGTGGCCTCACCAGCACTTTATACAATTGCAACATAACCTCGCTGTTTTTAAACTCCATCCCTCTAGCAATGAAGGACAAAATTCTATTTGCCTTCTTAATTACTTGCTGCAACTGCAATCATAATGATAGACAAGCAACAGGATGTTTGCATGCTGCCTGCCTGACCAGACATCTGACTCCTGCTGACCTAGATTCCTGTGTCATGAGCACAAAAATCCAATGCTACTGCTCCCATGTAATGAGTCGGGAGGTATTTGTCAGACAAAGAACAAAGAAAAAAGAACAAAGAAAATTACAGCACAGGAACAGGCCCTTCAGCCCTCCAAGCCTGCACCGACCATGCTGCCCGACTTAACTAAAACCACCAACCCTTCCGGGGACTCTATCCTTCTATTCCCATCCTATTCATGTATTTGTTCAGATGCTCCTTAAAACTCACTATTGTATCATAGAATCATAGAAACCCTACAATGCAGAAAGAGGCCATCTGGCCCATCGAGTCTGCACCGACCACAATCCCACCCAAACCCCACCCTCATATCCCTACACATTTACCCACTAATCCCTCTAACCTACGCATCTCAGGACTCGAAAGGGCAATTTTAGCATGGCCAATCAACCTAACCCACACATCTTTGGACTGTGGGAGGAAACCGGAGCACCCGGAGGAAACCCACGCAGACACGAGGAGAATGTGCAAACTCCACACAGACAGTGACCCAAGCCGGGAATCGAACCCAGGTCCCTCGAGCTGTGAAGCAGCAGTGCTAACCACTGTGCTACCATGCCGCCCTATATAAACTACATAAACTCAACACCAAATTGCATTTTTTAACCCATACAGCCTTCGATTATCTGAAATAATAGCAGTCTCCAGTTAACCCCACATTTCTCCAGAATTCACAGTCCCAAAGTGGGGAAATCCATTCCAAGTTGTAGAAAGGAGAAAGAGAGCCTTGGGGTGGCATAGTATTTTTCACCACAACCTGACATCCTAGGCATTTTTCAAAAAAAGAAGTTTAAACGTCTGGTCTGAAAAACACCTCCAACATCATTACATTGGAACAAGCACTGAAATCTTGTGCTGGGGGACACACAAGAATCTGAGACTTGGTGATTCAAACACAGGAGTGCTACTAAGTGAGCCACAACAGACAGAGAATTGCATTTCTTCACTTGACAGATATTGGCTGCCGCTATCTTTCAGGATGCTTATAGAATTTTAAAGGTTCTACACCACATTTAATGCATTGCATGACATGAGGTTAATGATCTGTTTTCTTGTTACTTAGGTGAAACTAAAAGCTACACAAGGTGTATTTAACACAATTGCTGATGTTCCTGAGGGTGTGTTAAATGGACTCGGTGACAAAGAATTAACAGTAACAAGCCCATGTTTGCAATTCATCAATGTTGTACTCAAACATATTACTTACACTAGCAAAAAATATCACATCAATACAGTTGATGTAGGTAAGTACAGACCTTCATCTTTTACTTGTTAACGTAGTCTCAAATTGTCTTCCAGTTCATTCTGAACATGAAATTAACCCATTTCCTTGGCAACTTATTCCAATCTTCCTACATGGTGCAGGCATTAAAAATAAAAAGATTTTCATATTTCTTTATGGTTCATTATGAATAGAGATATTCCTGCTAACAGAATGGGTACACTTTGTTGATCAGAAACTTCACGGCACAGTGGCACAGTGGTTAGCACTGCTGCCTCGCAGCACCAGGGACCACGGGTTCAACTCTGGCTTCAGGTGACTGTATGGAGTTTGCTCATTCGCCCCATGCTTGCATGGGTTTCCTCTGGGTGCTCCAGTTTCCTCCCACACTCCAAAGATGTGCAGGTCAGATGAATTGGCTATGGCTAAATAGCCCCTTCGTGTCCCAAGATATTTACATTAGGGGGATTGGCCATGCTAAATTGACCCATGGTGTCAGGGGATTAGCAGGGTAAAAACATGGGGTTGCAGGGATAGGGATTGTTGTCGGTGGAGACTCGATGGGCTGAATGGCCTCCTTCTGCACTGTAGGGATTCTACTGATTCTGATGGAGTTTCTGCATCCAGATCTACTCAACCACCAAGAATTCAACCTATGCAGCATCATCCATCTCCGTCCCTGCTTTAGCTCATCTGCTCCTGAAATCCCCATCCATGCCTTTGCTATCTCTGGACTTGGTGATTTCAATGCATTCCTGGCAACATTCCCATCTCCCACCCTTATAAAATTGAGTTCATTTAAAATTCTATTCCCTGAATCCTAACTCATACCACATCTTGCTCATCATCACCCCAGTGATCGCTGACTTACATCGGAGGCCGAATTCTCCCGTCCCGCCCACCATGGGAATTGTAGCGGGCGAGACAGAAAATCTGGCGGACCATTTAAAGGTGCATTGACCTCAGGCGGGAATTTCCGGCCTTGGGGCACGCGTGGCCGTGAAGTCCCACCCAGGATCTCAGTCCGTCAATGCCTTCATTTTAATATTCTCCATTCTTGTTTTCAAATCCTTCCGTAGCTTCCCTCCGACCTCTGTACCTTCCTGTAGCACTCCAAGGTCCATGCACTGTTCTGAACAACATCATTTGTAATCCCATTGGTTGTGGTACCTTCACCTGCCTGGGCCCTTGGCTCTCAAATTCACTCCCTAAACTTTGCTGGTTCACAAACTCTCTCTTCTCCTCTAAGACACTCATTAAAATCCAATTCTCCAATCAGGTTTTTGGCGACCTGTCCTAATATCTCATTGTGTGGCTGGATGTCAGTTTCTCTTTGTCAACCCTTTTTTAAAGTACTTTGCAGTATTTTATTCCATTAAACATCTATATGGATGCAATCTATTGTTGAAATACTTTGGGCTGAATTTAATGTCACTGGATCAAAATCCAAGAACTCCCTCCTTCCAGCACAGACACACTGGCCAGAAATCTACCACCTCGCCCGCCACGGAAATGGCACAGGCGAGACAACAGAAATCTCCGTTGACCTCGGGTGGGAATTTCCAGCCTCGCCCAAGCGAGGTCGTAAAATCCCGCCCACAGTTACAATAGTGTGTACCACCTATAAGATGCACTGCAGGAACTCACCTAGGATCCCTAGGCAGCATCTACCATCTGGAAGGACAAGAACATCAGATACATGGGAAGACCATCAACTGGAAGTCCCCCTCCAAGCCACCCACCATCCTGATTTGGAACATATTGTCATTCCTTCACTGTCGTTGCGTCAAAATTCAGGAATTCCCTAACAGCACTATGGGTGTACCTACGCCATGGGGACTGCAGCAGTTCAAGAAGGCAGCTCACAATCTCTTTCTCAAGGGCAATTAGTGATGGGCAATAAATGCTGGCCTAACCAATCACATCCCGCAAATGAATGGGTCCATCCACTGCCAAACCCCATGGCAACTCCAACATGGCCACTTCAAAGGGTTCCAATGTGATCAAAAGCCAATCGGACAGTTGCCTGGTCAGCTTTGGGGTTACTGGGTCCTGTAGGGCAGATGTCATCTCCAAGCAATGCTGGCCAATCGGAAACCAGCAGATCTTCAGTACTAGCACCGCCACTCGGACCTGCCAGTACATCCCAGTAGAAGAAATAGAATTAACTGGGGCAAGCTCATCAGAGCCAATAATCAGGTCCCATTAGGAGTGTGTGGAGAGAGGAGTTGACGTAAAGGGTGAGAAGGTGTCTTCCAATGGGGAGAAAGCCCTCTCTGCCAATGAATCCCTCCATTTCTCACATGGTGCTATCCTTTGTGTGTAGCATTTCCTAATTTCACTCTTCGTGTGTCTGGCTGTAAGTTTTAGACTCTATCCTTGAGTCCTAGACTTGACGAATGGCAAAAATAGGGGGAAATCTTCCCAAAATAATTTGACGTATCACAAAAGTCTGAAAAGCGGAGTGTTCCACTCCAGTTTCTTCCAGCAAGCTACCCCACGCAATTTCCCACACTCCGCCAATTATTGTGGCAGTCGGGAGAATCTTAGAATCCCTACAGCGCAGAAAGAGGCCATTCGGCCCATCGAGTCTGCACCGACCACAATCCCACCCAGGCCCTACCCCCATATACCTACATATTTACCCACTAATCCCTCTAACCTACACATCCCAGGACACTAAGGGCAATTTGTTTAGCTTGGCCAATCAACCTAACCTGCACATCTTTGGACTGTGGGAGGAAACCGGAGCACCCGGAGGAAACCCACGCAGACACGAGGAGAATGTGCAAACTCCACACAGACAGTGACCCAAGCCGGGAATCGAACCCGGGTCCCTGGAGCTGTGAAGCAGCAGTGCTAACCACTGTGCTACCGTGCCACCCGGGAGTTTCACGCTTTGTCCAGATCCTTATTATTACAGCGTAAAGATTTCATTTGCATGCAGCAAGAGACTGAAGCGCACAAAGAAGTATCAAAAAAGCACAAAGCCCACACTGAGAACCATCACAGGAGCGTTCTCACTATGCAGGCAAAGTGTTTTGAAATATTTGCTCTCTTGGCCCAATTCACAAGTATAGAATCTTAACTGCACAAAATCATTCAGCAGATGCACCAGTTACTACATCCCTCACATCATCATCATCACTAAAGTTTGATTTTGGTTGGGGTTTTTTTGGCTGTTGTATGGGACAGTTTGACTGTTGACCCTACTTTTGAGTTCCTTCCACAAGGATAATGAATGAGATGATATTAATGCTGGAAGAAGTACAGTTCTTATGCAAGTGGATAAGTATAGAGTTTTTGGTCTGCACTGACTGATAAATATCCACAGAAATCATGAGTGTTTAGATCAGGAAAATGAAAAATGTACTTTTCAACCTGGGAAACTGGAACTTCGTTCGGCGATATCAATGCCACTATTCCAGAAAAGATTGATAAGAGTTTAGGGTATTTGCTAAAGGCCTCACTCTTACTGATACTATCGAGGGAAGCATGCGACAGTCTCTCTATACTTATCCACTTGGATAAGTACCGTACTTCTTCCGGCATTGATATCATCTCATTCATTATCTTTGTGGAAGAAACTCAAAAGTAGGGTCAACAGTCAAACTATCTCATACAACAGCCAAAAAAAAAGACGAAGAGGTTAGATGGTCACAACATAAACTATCAATTCTGTAATGGAATGACCAAAATTTCTGGACAAGCATGACTGTGGTAATAATGGATTTAAGAGTAAGGTTCTTCATTCCTTTTAAGAGTTGGAATAAAATATTTTCGTGTCACATGATGGCTTCTGCTATTCTTGTTACGACCGATCAGTGATTTCTTTTTTGTTTAATCTGCTACTCACAAAATATGTTGTTCTGTGATTATTCTAGATTTTTATTTTCATTTTACACAAAGTGTCTTTTCAGTTTGAAGAATACACTGCTGAATTTCCGATCCGTATCAGACAGCCCCCGATGCCACGATTGTTTGATCCTGGGCAAGGTAAATTTAGTCCGATTTTGGGTTACAAACACTTTCACCATATTTTTTCTTCTTCAACTAACTTGCGTTGCCCTTTCCTTGTTCCAGACAGTAACATCAACTCCCTGGTCACCATTACAACAAAGACGTTCTTAAGATATCACAAGCTTCGAGTCTTGATAGATAGCATTCGGAGGTTTTACCCAAACATGACGATAATCATTGCAGACGACAGTGAAATTCCCGAAAAAATTGAAGGACCTCACATCGAACAATACATGATGCCGTTCGCTAAAGTATAGTAAAGATATTCCATTTATACTCAGACTATAAACCAAATTTAGATTTCAAGCACAATTTGATGAATTTGTATCATATCTGATTTCCGGCTTTGTGTGACCTTTTATCTGGAACCTCAACCTTTATCGTTCCGACGTGGTTTGCGAATATTGTACAAATATTGTTATTATTGACCATGGGG